>NC_057797.1:265267719-265487078 GCF_018294505.1 Triticum aestivum | reverse complement strand
CGTGTCCAGGAGCTCCGCCGCTGTCCACTTCATCGAGCAAGCCGAGCCCCGAGCGCTCGCAACGCCCGAGTCCACCGCAACGACCTCGCCCGAACCGCCGTCGCCGGAGATCCCCTTCAACACCGTCGCCGCCTCAGCTCGTCCCCGACCCCGCCGGTGGCCTCTACGGGTGCGCTGTGAGCCTAGCTACCCCTCCTACCCTCCCTCTCTCGTTCCCGAGCCGTGTAGCGACCTCCCGGAGCTCAACCGCATCCACCACCATGGAGCTCGTCGCCGACGTGCTCCCGGTCACCCTCCGACCACTCCACGGTGTCCATCATGCTCACCGCGTCACGTAGCACCTAACTAGCTACTCCCCGCACCTCACCGACCCCCCTAACGACAAGTTCGACTTCGGCCGAACTCCGGTGGCCGCCAAAGTCGTCGCCGGCGCCAACTCCGGCCACCCCGACCCCAACGGACTCCACCAAGAGCTGCGGCTCGACCTCAGCTCCTCTCCGGTGGCCTCCGCGGCTCGTTTGGTTGCTGAAACGGCAAAAATCACTTCCGCCGCCGCGTCGGGCTCGCCGGCGGCTAAACGCCGGTGCAGCCGACCCGGGTTTGACCACGGGTGGGCCCTGGTTGACTCTCCTGAGTCAATGACAGGTGGGGCCCAACCCTGTTAATTAAACAGGTTTAGTTTTAATTAAACTTTAACTAATCTAATCACACTGACACGCGGGACCCACTGTCAGGTTTGACCCGGACATTTCCCGTTGACCTGCTGATGTCACACTGACGTCAGGCTGACGCAGTAATTGATTTTCTGGTTTTAATCTAATATAGGAAATTCCAGAATATAGTTTAAACTTCAAAAATTCATAACTTTTTATCTGTAACTCCAAATCAGACAAATTATATATGAAAAATGATCAGAAACATCCAATCTATCCATCTGTACTATTCTCATGCATGATTAAACAAGTTAACTTGATGTTTAATGCAGAACAAGGAAAAACACTTTAAAGGGCCATGTATGAGTTTGAAATTTGAATCTTTGATTCAAATTGGTTCAAACCCTTCTGGTCTTAGTTGCATTAGCCCAACACACTCATATTGCCATGTTTAATGCATGCATCATATTGTTGCACATTGTTTGGTGATGGTTGTGTATCGGTGTTCTTTGCGGCAGGTTCTGCCTCTGAGGAGTACCGTGATTACCCTAACGAAGAACCGTATCAGTGCATCGAACCATCAGGCAAGCAACCAACCATTTGATCATATCGATACAATCCCATGTTCTCGCTCCTGCTCTCTTTTACTGCATTAAGACAACGCGTTTCAAACTGCTGTGTGCTACGGTAGTTGAACCCACTTCCTCTGCATGACCTGTCATTGCCACAGTAACTAGATGAAACCCACTAGCATGTGTAGGAGTTGATTGAGCCATATGTATGTGTTGTTCCTACCTTGCTATGCCTGCTATGCTTAGAGTCGTGTCAGGTCTGGTTCATCTGGGTGATGGGCTAGAGTGAAATGATTATGTCGGTAATGAGAGTGGTGTGGCGAACACGATTTGGTAAAGGTATCGATGAAAGGCCATGTAGGAGTACATGGTGGGTTGTTTCATTGAAGCCGACCTTAAGCACTGAGATCTGTATGTGTGATTTAAGATACAGCTACTACCATGCATTGGGCCCTGAAATATGACCCCGCTCGACTTCTTATCCACCCTAGTTCTCTGTCCAGGAGTTGCAAGTAGTTTCTGGTGTTTGTAGCCTACTGGAGGCCGTGGACAGCGCTGACCGTAGGGGTGGGCTGTGATGCGGTAGGTACGTGGCATGGTGTACCGAATACCCGTTAGGTATCTCGGGAACCCTGTTCACATCGTTTGGGGCTGTGAGCGAAACCTCGGCCGGGTCTCCTCATGGATGGAACCCGAATAGGCGATAAACCTGGACTAGAGACTTAGGTGTTTAGGTAGGTCGTGGTCTACACCCACGTCGGCTTTCGCTTGAAGTCTGCCGAGCACATGTCGTGTGCAGACGCTAAGTGGTGGAAACATGTATGAAGAAGTACACCCCTGCAGGGTTATCATGATCTATTCGAATAGCCGCGTCCGCGGTAAAGGACTACTTGGTTGCCTATACAGTTCATAGACAAGTAAATGGAAACTACTAAAAGCTTCAAGATAAGTGTGAGTGCCGAGGATGGCTCTTCCGTAGGAAGACGGAGGTGGATCCTCGGTAGTGTATTGAAGTGGTGAGTAGTGGACTCGTGTATGCAAAACCATTTCAAGTTGGAGTCTCGTAGGATAGCCTAGCCAAGAGTCAAAGCTGGCTTGCTGCAACAACTCCACCAACCCTTCTTGATAATGTGCATGTATGTAGGATCTGATGTAAGTCTTGCTGAGTACCTTTGTACTCATGTTGCTATAATTTACATTTTTACAGAAGACGCTGCAACCCCTTCTGATGGGTTCTTCGTAGACGTTAACATCAATGAGTAGGCTAAGGCCCAGGTGGTGATCCTGAGCTTGTGAAGGACCACGTAGTATAGCTAGGTTTTCCAAGCCTCTTTTATTTTACTAGTTGTCTGTACCCAGACAAGTTACTTCCGCTGCTGGTTTGTATGACTGTATGACTTGAATGCTGGGTCGTGTGACCCGTACCTATGTGTATGTTATGTATGGCTCTCTGAGCCTTAAATAAAGTACTTGTGTCGTAGAGTCATGTTGTGATGCCTTGTTGTATTTGCACATATCGAGCATATTGTGTGTATGATTGAAATGCTTGGTATGTGTGGGATCTGACTATCTAGTTGTTTATCCTTAGTAGCCTCTCTTACCGGGAAATGTCTCCTAGTGTTACCACTGAGCCATGGTAGCTTGCTACTGCTCTGGAACACTTAGGCTGGCCGGCATGTGTCCTTCTTCGTTCCTGTGTTTGTCCCTTCGGGGAAATGTCACGCATTGAGTACCGGAGTCCTGTTAGCCCGCTACAGCCCGGTTTACCGGAGTCCTGCTAGCCCAGTGCTACAGCCCGGACCCACTTGCTGATGACCGACACGTTCGTTGCTGGGTCATGGATGCCTGTCCCTGTAAGTCTGTGCCACTTTGGGTTTACGACTAGCCATGTCAGCCCGGGCTCCTTATCATATGGGTGCTAGCGACACTATCATATACGTGTGCCAAAAGGCGCAAACGGTCCCGGGCAAAGGTAAGGCGACACCCGTGGAATACCGTGCGTGAGGCCGCAAAGTGATATGAGGTGTTACATGCTAGACCTGTGTGGCATCGAGTCGGGGTCCTGACAATAGTCTTCATCATAAAAGATCCAATACAAGAAGTATCGAGCATGGAGCGATTACTGAGAGAAAGCCGATCATAATTTTTTTGAATAATCATTTCTTTTGATAGCTCATGATTGGGGCATGAATATAACATTGACTTAAGCCTCCACCAAGCTTGAGCAATGTTTTCTCCTTCGCGAGGCCAAAAATTATATATATAATTACGATCACGATGAACAAGATGCATAGGATAAAACTTCTGATGAAATTCCAATTTCAATCGTTGGTAATTCCATGATCCAATATCATCACATAGCCTAAGCCATGTCAATGCATCTCCCTTCAAAGATAAAGGGAAGACCTTCTTCTTGATAACATCATCGGGCATACCTGCAAGCTTAAATAATCCAGAAACTTCATCCACATAGATTAAGTGTAAATCGGGATGCAATGTTCCATCTCCTGCAAAGGATTAGCTAGCAGTTTCTCTGTCACACATGAAGGAATTTCAAAGTAAACATTTCAGTAGGTTCAGTAGGTTGAGGAGCAACTCTTTGCTCTACTGGTCGGGGTGAAGATACCACGAACAAGGCCCTCAAAGGATTATGTTCCATGGTAACAAGTGACAGTAAATTTCAGCACACTATATAAATTTTTCGTTACCAAATTCCACCTACCAAAGGCGCTTCACTCCCTGGCAATGGCGCCAGAAAAGAGTCTTGATGACCCACAAGTGTAGGGGATCTATCGTAGCCTTTTTGATAAGTAAGAGTGTCAAACCCAACGAGGAGCAGAAGGAAATGATAAGCAATTTTCAGTAAGGTATTCCCTGCAAGCACTTAAATTATCGGTCACAAATAGTTTTGTGATAAGGTAATTTGTAATGAGTACCAAGTAATAAAAGTAAATAAGGTACAGAAAGATGGCCCAATCCTTTTTGTAGCAAAGGACAAGCCTAGATAAAGTCTTATATGAAGGAAAGCACTCTCGATGACACATGGGAATTATCGTCAAGCTAGTTTTCATCATGTTCATATGATTTGTGTTCGGTACTTTGATAACTTTATATGTAGGTGGACCGGTGCTTGGGTACTGTCCTTACTTGGACAAGCATCCCACTTATGATTAACCCCCATTGCAAGCATCCACAACTACAACAGAAGTATTAAGGTAAACCTAACCATAGCATGAAACATATGGATCAAAATCAGCCCCTTACGAAGCAACGCATAAACTAGGGTTTATGCTTCTGTCACTCTAGAAACCCATCATCTACTTATTACTTCCCAATGCCTCCCTCTAGGACCAAACAATGGTGAAGTGTCATGTAGTCGACGTTCACATAGCACCACTAGAGGGATGACAACATACATGCCATCAAAATATCGAATGAATACCAAATTCACATGACTACTTATAGCAAGAGTTGTCCCATGTCCTCAGGAACAAATGTAACTACTCACAAAGCATATTCATGTTCAAAATCAGAGGGGTATTAATATGCATAATGGATCTGAACATATGATCTTCCACCAAGTAAACCAACTAGCATCAACTACAAGGAGTAATCAACACTACTAGAAACCCACGGGTACCGATCTGAGGTTTGCATACAAAGATTGGATACAAGACATGAACTAGGGTTTGAGATGAGATGGTGCTGGTGAAGATGTTGATGGAGATTGACCCCCTCCCGATGAGAGGATCGTTGGTGATGACGATGGTGATGATTTCCCCCTCCCAGACGGAAGTTTCCCCGGCATAACAGCTCTACTGGAGCCCTAGATTAGTCCCGCCAAGGTTCCGCCTCGTGGCGGCGGAGTTTCTTCCCAAAAGCTTGCTTGTGATTTTTTCTCGGACGAAAGACTTCATATAGTAGAAGATGGGCACCGGAGGCCTGCCAGGGGGCCCACGAGGCAGGGGGGCACGCCCCCACCCTCGTGGCAGGGTGTGGGCCTCCTCTGGTGGATTCTTTCGCCAGTATTCTTTATTAATTCTAAAAATAACTTCCGTGAAGTTTCAGGACTTTTGGAGCTGTGTAGAATAGGTCTTTAATATTTGCTCCGTTTGCATCCCAGAATTCCAGCTGCCGGCATTCTCCCTCTTCATGTAAACCTTATAAAATAAGAGAGAATAAGCATAAGTATTGTGATATAACGTGTAATGACAACCCATAACGCAATAAATATCAATATAAAAGCATCATGCAAAATGGATGTATCACTACTTCGGGCTCGCAAAGCGGCTGGTCGATGCCTGCCCTCGACTTGATGCCATCAAGCGATCGGTATGCATAGAAGGTGTGTGGATGGCCTTCGCCCGTGTCAAGATACAATGGGCGAAGATGGACGCCGTCAAGCTCGCGATCGAAGGACAGCCCACGGGCAAGGAGCACCGCACGCCCGAGCGGTATTTTGTAGATGTCCTGAAGGGATCTCGTATTGTAGAGGGGCAGTGTTCAAAAGACATTATCTTTGAATGAAATCATTCATATTGTCCCTTCCTGTATGATGAAAACAAGGCTGATATGTAATATAATGCTTTGCTGTTTATTATTTAAAGTTTTACCTCTTGTGCGGCTGTTTTATTAAGTCTGAGAGTTGGCTAGTCATCGGATTCATCCCCCACGTAGGTAGTACAGGGGTGTTCGAGATTAATCTAAAACACTCTTTATCCAAAAGTTTGGTCCATGAAGGAGGTGTTTAGTGCAACGAACCAGGCAATCAGACTATGTGGATTTATCACCCTCACTTAGCCATAGGAGTTTGACAATAGAATTTTAGGCGCAGCCCCTAGTATTCGTGAGTCCGAACTAGGGTGTTGTAAATGCCTGATCGGGTAAGGACCGATTCGTCGCATAATGCGGAAAAAACGAAAAAGGTTTCTAACCTCCGAACAGCTGACCGGCTCATGCCGCATCATGACAGTCAGTTTTCGGCTTTCTCTACTGAGGTGCTCATCCGGATAAACCAGGACACAATCGCAGTAGTTCTCCCTTTACTACCCTAGCCGATAGAGCAGAACGTAAGGTAGTAAGCACAAGAGTCGGGCAACCCAACTATTGACCAAAGAGATGATTCGGAGCCAATGCATATAATGCTGAAATTCGGGGTGCCGAACTGTACTGTATAAGTGTTTAGACTTTGTTGCCATAGAATGGAGCATAGTAAAGCTCCTGGCTAATTAAGGCGTACCAAAGTGTACGGGTGCAATTGATAAGTTTGTCAAGAAAAAAATGAAGTAGTAAGCTAGGGCCGCAAACTGTTTCCATTATAATTGGATTAATACGTCAAAGCATATTTGTACAGGTAGTGCGATAACCAACATGGCTATTTAACATGCCGTGACCAAGGGCGAGCTGCGTGCGGGTCCTAAAAATAGGTAGAGTGATTATCAAAAAGGCTACCTAGAGGTTCCCTTATACATCAATGCTTCCTGCCATCTTGGTGTATCTATCCTTCGAAAGGACCAATGATCCGGCCATCAGGAAAGGCCTGTAGAAAAGAAACCTGAAAAGGATGAAAGAAGATATGAGAGTATGTGTGTCCAGGGGAGGCCGATCCGTATTATGGACTAAAATCTACTTATGCCTCTGTCTATGCCCATGGTATTTTGAGTACGTAGTTATGTACGCGCGGTACGAACACCGCCATTTGGTCGGGACTGGGATGGAGGCCAAATTGCTAGTCGAGCTCTTGACGGGCTGGACTATCCTGCTGCAGAGTAGTCCAGACTCGTTTGACAGTGTCCGGGAGCTTGGCCGCCGAATTAAGGTTCTACTTGAAAAAGCCGCTCTGTACTTCTGCTGCTAGGGCAGCGGTGTGCTCCTCGGCATGGAGGGAGCGCTTTGTGTTTCCATTAACTGTTATGACACCGCGTGGTCCGGGCATCTTGAGCTTGAGGTAAGCATAGTGTGGCACCGCGCTGAAGCGAGCGAATGCGGTTCGTCCGAGCAGTGCGTGATAGCCACTGCAGAAGGGGACGATGTCGAAGATCAACTCTTCGCTTCAGAAGTTGTTCGGTGATCCGAAGACAACTTCTTGTGTGGTTGAGCCCGTACAACGGGCCTCTACACCTGGGATAACTCTTTTAAAGGTAGTTTTCGTGGGCTTGATCCTTGATGGATCGATGCCCATTTTGCGCATTGTGTCCTGATAGAGCAGGTTGAGACTCCTGCCACCATCCATGAGGACTCGCGTGAGGTGGGATCCATCAATTATCGGACCAAGGACCAGTGCGGCTGAACCGCCATGATGGATACTGGTCGGATATTCTCTGCGATCAAAAGTGATCGGGCAGGACAACCATGGGTTGAATTTTGGGGCGGCTGGCTCTATCGCATAGACGTACCTGAGCACGCGTTTGGGCTCCCTCTTGGGAATATGGGGGGTGTATATCATGTTCACCGTTTTTACTTGAGGGGGAAACTTCTTCTGTCCCCCTGTGTTTGGTGGACGGGGCTCCTCATCGTCATTCTCGCTTTGCGACCCCTCCTCCTTGACTTCGGCATTTAACTTGCCGGCCTGTTTGAAGACCCAACAACTCCGGTGAGTATGATTTGCTGGTTTATCAGGGGTGCCATGGATCTGACATGGACGATCGAGTATGCAGTCCAGGCTGGAAGGGCCCTGATTATTTCTTTTATATGGTTTCTTCCGCTGACCGGATTTGCAGCCACTGAATCCGGTGTTGACCGCTGTGTCATCGGTATTGTCACCATTGTTTCGACGCTTGTGCCTGTTGCGCCGGGGCTTGCCGTTGCTATTTCTGGCTTCTGAGGTGCCAGGTTCACTTGCATTGTTAGTGTTGCAGGCTAGCCAGCTATCTTCGCCCGCGCAAAAGCGGGTCACGAGTGTCGTGAGGGCCGCCATGGAGTTTGGCTTTTCTTGGCTGAGGTGTCGGGCGAGCCATTCGTCCCGGATGCTATGTTTAAAGGCCGCTAGGGCTTCGGCATCCGGACAGTCGATGATCTGGTTCTTTTTAGTTAAGAACCTAGTCTAGAATTTCGTGGCTGACTCTCTGGGCTGTTGAATTATGTGACTTAAGTCGTCGGCATCCGGAGGTCGAACATATGTACCTTGGAAGTTGTCAAGGAAGGCTTCTTCAAAGTCCTCCCAGCTGCCAATGGAGTTTTTGGGCAGACTGTTCAACCAGTGCCGAGCTGGTCCTTTGAGTTTTAGTGGCAGGTATTTGATGGCATGGAGATCATCACTGCGGGCCATATGAATATGGAGAAGAAAATCCTCGATCCATACCGCGGGGTCTGTTGTCCCATCATATGATTCGATATTTACGAGTTTAAAATCTTTTGGGTATTCGTGCTCCATTACCTCGTCAGTGAAGCAAAGGGGGTGTGCGGCGCCTCTATATCGGGCCACGTCACGACGTAGCTCGGATGGAGTCCGTCTGCGGTTCTCGGTCCGGGAGTGATTATGATTGTTGTGTTCGTCTAGGTAGCCGTTATCGCGTGCCGGGGCACACCCCCGTGATCCATAGATCGATCTGTTCTGACCTGCTATACTGTCCAAGTCCTACCACAGGTCATATGTATGTCCCCGAGCTATTTTATCTCTGCCTTTATGGTGAGGTAGTACAGGCTGGTGTTCGGCTTGAGTTGCCGCTTTGTCCCGGCCACGTGGTGGTTAGTCAGCCGCATTGTGCGATGATGGTATGGGCTCCAGCGCCTCATCATCGAACTGAGGTAGCAATTTGCACTTCGGATAACTTTTGACTGGGCGCTCAAGGTCGTATTCCTCGGCTGCCAGGACATGAGTCCATCTATCATTGAGCGGATCTTTGTCAGCTTGAAGCTGCTGCTGCTGCTTCTTTTTCAGGCTCCTTGCAGTGGCTATTAGCCGGCGTTTGAAGCGCTCCCGCTCGAGAGGTTCCTCGGGCACGATAAAATCCTCGTTGCCGAGGCTCACCTCATCCTCGGAGAGCGGAAGATAATTACTGTCCTTCGAGTCTTCGTTTATGGCCTGTTTATCAGGGCTAACTTGCCTGTTTTCCCATTCGTCATCTTCTAAAGTTTAGCTCAACGGGGTCCTCATTGTCTTCGGCATCGTCCGAAGTATTGTTTTCTCCTATTCTGGTATTGCTATATTTTCCAATGCGTGACTTGGAGCGGCGCCGCTGACGTCAGCGCTTTGGTTGTATCTCAGGAGGTTTATCCTCGACTGGGTCTTTCTTGTCATCGCCGCTATTCTCTTTGCGTGTATCCCCCATGTACACGTCATACGAGGAGGTGGCCGTCCAGTGTCCGGTAAGAGGCATGTTTTGGGCCTCCTCTTCTCCGGCATCGTCGTCCATACCATCGATCTCTTCGGAGCCCTAATCGAGCATGTTGGTTAAGTCCTCAACAGTGGCTATGAAGTGGGAGGTGGGTGGGAAGCGAAATTCCCCGTCATCAACCCCTAGTTTGAGCCAGTATAATTCGGCTGCAAGTCCCCTGCTAAGGAGAGGGATTTTAATGAGTTCAACACATCACTTAAAGGTGAGTGCCGGAAGATGTTCACGACGCTGAATTTGTTGACCGACGCCTGATCAGGCTCGACGGACGCGAGTACGTGGAGTTCGGAACCTGTGGCCAGAGACGAATCCGAGGTTCCGATGACGCAGGTCATGTTCGAGGGTGAGTCTGTGTGCGGCTCCAGCGCCACTGAGTCTGCGGCTCCCGTGGCGGGGTTGAGCTTCCCGTCCTCGGGCGGCGCAATCTGCTCTGGATGTAGGACCGGAGCACTCACAGGTGCTATCTCCTGGGTATGGTCCAATGACAGATTTAGGTCATGCTCATCGCGGTGGCAGGGAGCGGCTGTCGTGGGCTTGAACCCGTCAAAGATCAAGTCTCCGCGGGTATCAGCAACATAGTTCAAGCTTCCAAACGACCTGATGGCCAGAGGCGTAGCTATCGATTTGCTCTAGATGGCCAAGCGAGTTGGCCCACAGTGCAACACCGCCGAATACGAAGATCTGTCCGGGGAGAAAAAATTCCCCCTGGACAGCATTATTGTAGATGATTGACGGGGACATCGAACCTCTTGAAGACGACAGAGCAGAGCTCTTAATGAAAGCACCAATGTCGGTGTCAAGACCGGCGGATCCCGGGTAGGGGGTCCCGAACTGTGCGTTTGAGGTTGATGGTAACAGGAGACAAGGGACACAAAGTTTTACCCAGGTTCGGGCCCTCTTTATGGAGGTAATACCCTACGTCCTGCTTGATTAATATTGATGAGTATGGGGGTTACAAGGTTGATCTACCACGAGATCGTAATGGCTAAAACCCTCGAAGTCTAGCCTGTATGATTATCATTGTTCCTACGGACTAAACCCTCCGGTTTATATAGACATCCGAGGTGATTAGGGTTGTACAAAGTCGCTTACAGAGAAAGGAATCTTCATATCCGAACGCCAAGCTTGCCATCCACGCCAAGGAGAGTCCCATCCGGACACGGGAGAGAGTCTTCGGTCTTTGTATCTTCATAGCCAATCAGTCCAGCCCATGTCCAACAGGCCGGACGCCCGAGGACCCCTTAGTCCAGGACTCCCTCACCCTCCCCCTCAACCAAGGTTCACCCTAGCAAAGTGCAAAGTATCTAGCAGGCACCCCTCCCTCGTGTCGGCACGAAGGGAATCCTAAGTTATGAATGCACATGCCCCCCCCAACCAAGGTTCACCTAGCAAAGTGCGAAGTAGCCAGAAGCCCCCCTCGTGTTGGCACGAAGGGAATCCTAAGCTATGAGCATGCCCCCTCCCCCCAACCAAGGTTCACCTAGCAAAGTGTGAAGTAGCTAGCAGCCCCCCACCCCCCTCGTTTCGCCATGAACGGAATCCTAATTAAGCTATGAATGCATGCCCCCCCCAACCGAGGTTCACCTAGCAAAGTGCGATGTAGCAACAACCCCCCCCCCCCCCACACACACACTTTCAGTTGGCGGGCCAGAGAGCCATATATCTCACCAAGATGGATCGTAAAATGGATCAAGAATAATCCACCTTGGTCGTACAACCTCTCTCTTGTTGTTGGTCAAAGTGATGGCCATCCATGCGATCCCGGAGATGGGCTAGCTCGCCAATAATCACGCAAGTAACTAGTCCCTGAAGACAACCATTGCATACGTGTGGCCCTAACATATGTATGGATAGGTGTGTTTTTGAGTAACAATGGAACAACTTTGATGTGGCACCGTGATTTCGAACTAGAAATCCCCACACCAAGTGAGGGTTAGGTTGACGATGCATATGTATGTTACACCACACTTCAAGCCAACGACGGGGATTCACATATGCATGCGTGCGTGCATAATATATGCGCTCAAACTTAATTAGGTCTGAATCCCACCATAACCTATACTACGATAACATGAACCAAATGAAGAATCCGCCATCGTAACCTATCTTGTTGTTGGTCAAGGTGATCATGGATGTCCACGCGGGCCCACGAATATATAGGCTTATCGCCGATAACCACGCGAGGGAGTGTATCGTTCAAAGACAACCACTACATGCATATATATGGAGGTGATGCGTGCCTGCATGTTTGAATACACAACATTGATCTGCGCGCGTGTGTCAAAAAATCGTACACTAGCTCTGTGGTGACCCGACCTTAGACGGTCAAGTCTCTGTGCTTCAGTGTCATCCCTGGATCGGTAATGCTGACACACACAGTGCTCAAATGGATTTATAACAGAGTAGCAATCACACACTTATTACATCGATAGTCTCAAGAGAGAACTTAATACAATAATTATGGCTTAAGGCCATCGAATTAAGATAACAGCGGAAGGCTTGGAAGATAAAGTGTGTCCATCAACTCCAACTGCATAGCTGAGTGCATGACAACGACCTAGCGCACCTTACTCCTCGTTTGAAAAGTCTGCGACATGATATGTTGCAGCCCGAAATGGGTCAGCACATGGAATATGCTGGCAATATAACACAGTAGAGCAATGAATAGATAAATGCTATCACTATATGCATATATGGCCAGTGGAGGCTCTACGGTTATATTATTTTGCGAAAAGCCAATTTTCCCTACAACAAAGGAATAGATTTTATTTAACTATCATGGTGGTTGAAACATCATTAAGAAGGTTCCGCCAACTCAATCCCAATTAAAGTAATCATTATCATCCCAACAAATTAATTTTAGAGTGATGGGATCCAATCAATAACTCAAGTACCAGATACTCAAGATGTCCATAACCGGGGACACGGCTAACCATGATTAGTTAGTACACTCTTTAGAGGTTTGCACACTTTTAACCACAAGACTCGATCTCCTCCATTTGATTTCTTGCACTACAGGGTGTTTGAGAAATGGATGACCGAGACACAGTCTTTCAGAAGCATTAACTCTTTACTCTGGGTAGACAGTTACACCTACTTTCCCCTACATCTGCTAGCCTACCACTGAAAGAGGTCACACAACATACTCAAATATGCCAGAGCCCATAATGGCTTGTGGTTGCACACGTAAGTTTCTAGCATGAATAATCTCATGATCCCTTTGAGCCTGGGTGGCAGACCATAGGATGATCACACGGGTACTCTGGGATATCCTAGGACAACACTGGATTCTCCAGGTGCCCACAAGCAATCTACCCAGAAGTGTATTAAAGTTGCCACCTTAAGTTGAACCATTAATTAACAAACTCACAACTGTCATGGATCCACTCAAAACCAAACCACGTCTACGAGCATATCATAGCAATATAAGCATAAAGTAGAAGTAACTCTCAAGGGTTTGATAGTAAAACAGGTGATAGGTTCTACCTCATCATCTACTTCCCAGACCCACATGTTAAGAGATCCTACTCATGCAATGTGTGAGGGTTGAAACTAATGCATAAAAACTGGGTAATAAATGGGTATGATCAATGTGTTACTTGCCTTGCTGACGATCTACAAATCCTAGAGACTCGTAGTAGCACGCTTCGCACTCCGGGAATTCTATCGCAAACAAAAAATAGCATACTTAAGAAATCAAGCGAAGATGCACAGGTAAAACTCAAATAAGAAGATTGAATCTGAAAACTCAACTAAAGAGATTCGATTTGCAAAAAGAATCAAATCAAACGGAGCAACGAAACTCAAACTACGAAAGAAACAAGATCCGTTTACTAATATGGACTAAAGTCAAATTTTACAGTACCAAAATCTTGTTCAAGTTGGTTAAACAGAAAGAGGGCTTTGAGACGAAGTTCTAGGCTCTTGTTTCACCTGATTTGGATAAACGAGCGAAAAGATAAACTAAAACGAAGACTAGGGCAGAAATCGCGATCGAAAATAATCGCGGAGAAACCTTGGAAAATAAAACGAGACGAACAGGCTAACGAACGAATGTGCCCTATCTGCGGCTAACTGACAAACATCGTTCGTTAAAACGAATGTATGGACGAATGTCCGCTAAATAATAAGCCAACAAAAAACCAAACCAAAACGAAATCTAAGAAAAAACGAATCTAGGGTTTACTAGAAAAAAAACCGATCGGTTTTTCCTGAGAAAAACCAGACAGCGGCGGCAGCTACCTCAGCGGCGGGGGGCGGAGGTGGCGGGCGGTAGCGTCGCGGGCTGTAAAGCCTGGCCGGACAGTGTCCGGATCGGGCACGACCCGGTTAGGTCGGTGCACTTTTTTTTTAAAAATAATCACGATGCGGAAAAACAAATAAAAGAAATACTAATGGAGTCCAAAAATCCTGAAATAAATTTTCACGGTCCTCTAATAATATTGCGGACAAAGTGAACATTTATTTGGGCCTCAAATGCAATTTTGAAAAACGAATATTTTTCCTAATTCAAATAAAATATCAATAAAAGTCCAAAAAGAAATTATTTATTTGATTTTAATATTTTCCTCCTACATTCCCTTTATTTTGGAGAAGTCATATTATCTCCTCTCATATATTTTAACATGAAATATTTTCGGAGAGAAAAATAATTAAAACCAAAGTGATCCTTGTTTCGATATTTGATAAAATTCAAATATGAAAAACATGAAATCCCCAACTCTCTTCGTGGGTCCTTCAGTTGCTTAGAATTTTGAGGATCGCAAAGGAAAAATGCAGTAAAATATGATATGCATGAATGACCTATGTATAACATTCCAAATTGAAAATTTGGGATGTTACAAACCTACCCCCCTTAATATGAATCTCGTCCTCGAGATTCGGGTTGGCTAGAAAATAGGTGTGGGTGGTCTCTGCGTAGATCATCTTCTCGCTCCCAGGTGGCTTCATCCTCGGTATGGTGGCTCCACTGAACTTTGCAAAACTTGATAACCTTGCTGCGTGTAACTAGGCTGGCAAACTCGAGAATCTTGACTGGTTTCTCCTCATAGGTCAAATCACTATCCAATTGAATTGTTTCCAGGGGCACTGTATCTTTCAGAGAAATATCGGCCATCTCTGCATGGCACTTCTTCAATTGGGAAACGTGAAACGCATCATGAACTCCTGACAGTCCCTCGGGTAACTCCAACTTGTAGGCAAGCTCTCCCATGCATTCCAAAACACGGTACGGTCCTACAAATCTCGGGGCTCACTTTCCCTTAACTCCAAAACATTTAACTCCTCGCAGTGGTGACACACGGAGATATGCTCTATCTCCGATTTCATAGACTACCTCCTTGCGTTTTGAGTCTGCATAGCTCTTCTGTCTGGACTGAGCTACCTTCAGTCTATCTCGAATCAGCTTAACCTTCTCTTTGGACTCCTTAATCGAATCTGGTCCAAACAACTGGCGGTCTCCAACTTCATCCCACATCAACGGTGTTCGACATCTTCTTCCATATAGGGCTTCGAACGGTGCCATCTTCAAACTGGCCTGGTAGCTGTTGTTGTATGAGAACTCCGCGTATGGCAAGTTGTCATCCCAACTAGATCCATAATCTAGCGCACAAGCTCTCAGCATGTCTTCCAAAATCTGATTGACTCTCTCGGTCTGTCCATCTGTCTACGAATGAAAGGTTGTACTGAACTCTAGCCTGGTTCCCAAAGTCTGGTGCAGCTGGTGCTAAAACTTTGAAGTAAACTATGTTCCTCTATCTGATATGATGGTCCTCGGAACTCCGTGCAGACATACGATCCTGGTCATATATATCTTGGCCAACTTTGCACTGTTATAGGTGGTTTTTACTGGGATAAAGTGAGCTACTTTGGTCAAGCGATCCACTACTACCTAGGTAGAATCATATCCCGATTGGGTCCTAGGTAATCCGGTGATAAAATCCATGCCAAGCTTGTCCCACTTCCATTAGGGTATCGGCATAGGCTAGAGTAATCCTGCTCGCTTCTGATGTTCTGCCTTCACTCTCTGACATACATCACATATGGCTACATAGTCGGCAATGTCCTTCTTCATTCCAGTCCACCAGAAATGCTCCTTCAAATCCAAATACACCTTGCTATTTTCGGGGTGTATCAAGTATGGCGAGTCATGAGCTTCCTGTAGTATCAACTTCCTGATCTCGGCATTATTGGGCACATATACACGGTCCTCAAACCACAAGGTGTCATGCTCATCCTCACGAAAACCTTTGGCTTTTCCTTCACTCATCTTCTCCTTTATCTCGGCAATTTCTTTGTCATCCTTCTGTGCTTCTCGAATCTTTTCCAATAATGTTGACAGAACCTCCAGTGCTGCAACAAAACCTCTAGGAACTATCTCCAAACGAAGCTCCCTGAGATCTTCTGCTAACTCCTTTGGAAATCCTTCGCTTACGAGGGTATTGACATAACTCTTCCAGCTCAAAGCGTCTGCTACGACATTGGCCTTGCAGGGATGATAGTGCAACTTCATATCATAATCCTTTATGAGCTCCAACCATCTCCTCTACCTGAGGTTCAGCTCCTACTGAGTAAAAATGTACTTCAAACTCTTATGATCCGTGTACACATCACAATGGTTTCCAATAAGAAAATGACTCTAGGTCTTGAGCGCATGCACTACAGCTGCTAATTCCAAATAATGCGTGGCATAATTCAACTCATGCGATCGAAGTTGACATGAGGCATACGAAACAACTCTCCCGTCTTGCATAAGCACTCCTCGAAGTCCTAAGTGAGAGGCATCGCAATACACTTGGAAATCCTTGCGTATATCCGGCAGAATCAGCACTGGGGCTGTAGTTAGACGTTTCTTCAACTCCTGGAAACTTGCTTCACATTCTTTAGTCCAACGGAACTTGGTGTCCTTCTTCAACAACGCCGTCATGGGCTTCGCAATCTTAGAAAAATTCTCAATGAATCTTTGGTAATATCCCGCGAGTCCAAGAAAACTGCGGATCTCTCCAACTGAGGTGGGTGCCAACCACTCAGTGACTGACTGAACCATGGTAGGATCCACTGCTATACCTTCTCCTGATATAACATGTCCAAGAAATCCAAGTTCCTTCAACCAAACTCACATTTGCTAAACTTGGCATGTAACTGATGTTCCCTGAGCCTCTGAAGAACCAAACACAAATGTTCCTTGTGTTCCTCCTCATTCTTCGAGTATACCAAGATATCATCAATGAAAACCACGACAAACTTATCCAAGAACTCCATGAACACCTTGTTAATCATACTCATGAAATAGGCAGGGGCGTCAGTCAGTCCAAATGACATAATCGTATACTCATATAACTCGTACCTTGTGGTGAAAGCTGTTTTTGGTATATCCTTTTCACGTATCTTTAGCTGGTGATATCTCGATCGCAAATCGATCTTCGAAAACACCTTAGCTCCTTGCAACTGGTCAAACAAATCATCGATCATCGGCAGCGGGTACTTGTTCTTGATTGTCACTTCATTCAACACACGACAATCAACAACCATTCTTAACAATCCATCCTTATTCTCAACCAAGAGCACTGGGGATCCCCATGGTGATGAACTTCGTCGAATGTAACCTTTCTCCAATAACTCCTTAATCTACTTCTTGATCTTTTCCAGATCATTTGCGGGCATCCAGTATGGTCTCTTCGATACCAATCTGGTGCCTGGCAATAGTTCTATCAAAAACTCGATGTCTCGATCTGGCGGCATGCCTGGTAGCTCCTATGGAAATACATCTGGGTAATCCTTCACTACAGGCACTTCCTCCTGAACAACTCCCGATAGAGAATTTACTTGAGTCCTCCTAGGCGCATGCCTAGATACATACTTGATCCTTTTTCCCTCCGGGGTGGTGAGTAAAATCGACTTACTGGCGCAATCAATGATTCCCCCATACATCGATAGCCAATCCATGCCTAGTATCACATCCAACCCTTGTCACTCCAAAATTATCAGGTCTGAGGGGAAAACATGGCTTCCAATGGTCAATGGTATCTGAAAACATCCTTGACTTGCCATATACTCTGCTCTTGGTGAGCTTACTAACATAGGTGTTCTAAGTACTTTAGTGGGCAACTTATATCAACTTATATTTATCCACAAATCCCCTTGAAATGTACGAATGCGATGCACCAGTATCGAAAAGAACAATTGCAGTAAATGACTTAACCAAAAACTTACTGACAACTGCATTAGGCTGCTCTTCAACCTCCTCCACGTTCACGTGGTTCACTTGTCCCCTGTTGAAAGGGTTGGGCTTATTCCCAGAGCTTCCATTGCCATTCCCATTCTTCGCTTCAGGGCACTCAGTGGCATAGTGTCCAGTCTTCCCGCACTTGAAACAAGAAATGTGACTTAGATCCTTCTTGGTGGGCGTTGCTGGGTTAGAGCGGTTCTGATTGCTGCCTGCTCCATTCCCGCTTCCATTCTTGGGGCCACTGTGGTTATGCGAACTTCCTCCATTGTGAGTATGGCCTCCATGGTTATGGGTAAATCCTCCTGAGTTTGGGGTGAAACGGGGCTTCTGCTGAGCTCCAGAATTGTACTTCCCTTGTCCATACTTCCTTTTGCGGCTCTCTATCTGCTGCTGCTTTCCTTCAATCATAAGAGCCTTGTCTACCAGCTCCTGGTAGTTGTTAAATGTTGCCACCATCAACTACATGCTCATCTCATCATTCAGCCCTTTCATAAACTTCTCCTGCTTCGCGGCATCTGTGGCCACATCATGAGGGGCATAACGAGATAGCTTACTAAACTCATCTGCATACCGAGCCATAGTACGATTTCCCTGGTGCAAGTTGCGAAACTCGCGCTTCTTCATGCTCATAGCTCCAGGTGAGACATGGGCTGTGCGGAATGCTTGCTGAAACTGATCCCAAGTGATATTGGCTATAGGGAAAGTGCATGTATAATTCTCCCACCATGAGGCTGCTGGTCCATCCAATTGATGTGCGGCGAAATGCACCTTCTCAGCATTGGTGCAACCGGCAGTGTTCAACTCCCTTCCAATCTTGCGTAGCCAGTCATCGACAACTATTGGCTCGGTGGTACTGGAAAACACCAGCGGCTGCAACCTCAGAAAACGGGCTAAGTTATCAACTGGTAGTGGTGGCGGAGGGTTATTGTTGTTGTTGTTGCCTTGGTTCTGGACTAATATCTGCATCAAAGCATTCTGCTGTTAGATCAACTGGGTGATCTCTGGTGGGAAGACAAATCCGGTATCACGTCTCGGAGGCATCTGATGGGTTTAGAGGGGAGAGATTAGAATAGAATGAGGTCTAGTGATAAAACACTACCCACATGCACATGAGACAAACACAATCATATCACACCAAATCAATTCAAACAAGGGCATACAATCGGTCTAGAACTATTGTTACAAAAGTGCTCGGACTACTACTATATACATGGGGGAAACTACTATTCATATGGTGGTCATCTAGAAATTTTGATCGGTGGAAGACTCCATGATATCTGCTCCAGCTTTGTCTTCATAGTCATCGTCACTACCATCAGGATCAGAGTCGGTGTCGTCTATGATGATGTAGTCTTCAGAACGAATTTCCTTGGGTTCGTCCTCTTCTCCTCCTGGCGCAGGGTCTCCCATGAAAACTCCTAGCTTCCTCGTCAGGTCATCATTCATCTCCACTAGTGTCCCGATTTCCTCCTCATATCCATCGCGTGTAGACTTGAGTTCCTCTTCTAGCTCTGTGATCTTGGTCATTGCCTTCTTCAGATCTATCATGACTACGCACATCTGTTTCTCCTGGCGACGAATGTGATGGTTTAGCTCCTGGATGAAAGCTGCAATGGACCTGTCCCTCCTGGTGCTGATCATCTCCCATTGCTCATCTCGGCGCCCACATATCTGGTAGATAGTGTCCTTAAGATCCTTGTTGTAGACTTCACGGATGCGTCCCATGGCGATGTGGGCTGCCATGCTCTTTCCTAGACTCCAGCTTGGTGCATCAACGGAAAACTCTATGGGCTCCATAACTGGCATGAATGTCCTTCCTGGAACTTGAACTCGAATAATCCAATGCTCCTCTTCTGGTAAAGTGGCGGTGTAGGTCCCGGTGAAGCTGGGTATTCCGATGTTCAGGTACCTAGTGTCTTCCTTCAAGTGTCGTCCAAAGGATGTGTCTACATCCAGTTGAGCAAACTTGTTCCTTGAGTCCGCCATCCTAAATAGTAGAAAATAGAGAGGAGTCAAAAATGAGTAGAGAAGAGTGACCTATGGCTCATCTTAGTGGTCATGTCCTACATTCAGCATGTGCTCTGATACCATCTTGTGGCGACCCGACCTCAGATGGTCAAATCTCTATGCTTCAGTCTCATCCCTGGATCGGTAATGCAGACACACAGTACTCGAATGGATTTATAATAGAGTAGCAATCACACACTTATTACATCGATACTATCAAGAGAGAATTTAATACAATAATTATGGCTTAAGGCCATCTAATTAAGATAACAACGGAAGGCTTGGAAGATAAAGTGAGTCCATCAACTCAAACGGCATAGCTGAGTGCATGACAACGACCTAGAGCACCTTACTCCTCATTTGAAAAGTCTGCAACATGATATGTTGCAGCCCGAAACAGGTCAGCACATGGAATATGCTAGCAATATAACACAGTAGAGCAATGAATAGATAAATTCTATCACTACATGCATATATGGCTGGTGGAGGCTCTATGGTTATATTGTTTTGTGAAAAAACAATTTTTCCCTACAACAAAGTAATAGATTTTATTTAACTATCATGGTGGTTGAAAAATCATTGAGAAGGTTCCTCCACCTCAATCCCAATTGAAGTTATCATTATCATCCCAACAAATTAATTTTAGAGTGATGAGATCCAATCAATAACTCAAGTACCAGATACTGAAGATGTCCATAACTGGGGACACAGCTAACCATGATTAGTTTGTACACTCTGTAGAGGTTTGCGCACTTTTCCCCATAAGACTCGATCTCCTCCGTTGGATTTCTCGCACTACAGGGTGTTTGCGAAACGGATGACCGAGACACAGTCTTTCAGAAGAATTAACTCTTTACTCTGGGTAGACAGTTACACCTACTTTCATCTGCTAGCCTACCACTGAAAGAGGTCACACAACATACTCATCTATGCCATAGCCCATAATGGCTTGTGGCTGCACACAGAAGTTTCTAGCATGAATAATCTCATGATCCCTTTGAGCCTGGGTGATGGACCGTAGGATGATCACACGTGTACTCTGGGATATCCTAGGACAACACTAGATTCTCTAGGTGCCCACAAGCAATCCACCCAGATGTGCATTAAAGTTGCCACCTTAAGTTGAACCATTAATTAACAAACTCACACCTATCATGGATCCACTCAAACCCAAACCATGTCTACGAGCATAGCATCGCAATATAAGTATAACCTAGAAGTAACTCCCAAGGGTTTGATAGTAAAATAGGTGATAGGTTATACCTCATCATCTACTTCCCAGACCCACATGTTAAGAGATCCTACTCATGCAATGTGTGAGGGTTGAAACTAATGCATACAAACTGGGTAATAAAGGGGTATGATCAATGTGTTACTTGCCTTGCTGACGATCTGCAAATCCTAGAGACTCATAGTAGCACGCTTCACACTACGGGAATTCTATCGCAAACAAATAGTAGCATACTTAAGCAATCAAGAAAAGATGCACGGGTAAAACTCAAATAAGAAGATCCAATCTGAAAACTCAACTAAAGAGATTCGATTTGCAGAAAGAGGGCTTCGAGACGAAGAACTAGGCGCTTGTTTCACCTAATTTGGATAAACGAGCGAAAAGATAAACTAAAACGAAGACTAGGGCAGAAATCGCGACCGAAAATAATCGCGGAGTAACCCTAGAAAATAAAACGAGACGAACAGGCTAATGAACGAATGTTCGCTATCTGTGGCTAACTGACGAACAGCGTTCATTAAAACGAACGTACGGACGAACGTCCGCTAACTAAGAAACCGACGAAAAACCAAATTGAACCAAAATCTAAAAAAACAAATCTAGGGTTTACTAGAAAAAAACCGATCGGTTTTTCTCAAGCAAAACCAGACGGCGGCGGCGGCGTCACGAGCTGTAAAGCCTGGACGGGCAGTGTCCGGATCGGGCACGGCCCTGTTTGGTCGGTGCACTTTTTTCTTAAAAATAATAATCATGACGCGGATAAACAAATAAAAGAAATACTAAATGGAGTCCAAAATCATGAAATAAACTTTCACGGTCCTCTAATAATATTGCGGACAAAGTAAACATTTATTTGGGCCTCTATTGCAATTTTGAAAAACGCATATTTTTCCTAATTCGAATAAAATAGCAATAAAAGTCCAAAAAGAAATTATTTATTTGATTTTAATATTTTCCTCCTATATTCCCTTTATTTTGGAGAAGTCATATTACCTCCTCTCATATATTTTAATATGAATATTTTTGAAGAGAAAAATAATTAAAACCAAAGTGATCCTTGTTTTGATATTTGATAAAATTCAAATATGAAAAACGTGAAATCCCCAACTCTCTCCATGGGTCCTTGAGTTGCTTAGAATTTCATGGATCGCAAAGCAAAAATGCAGTAAAATATGATACGCATGAATGACCTATGTATAACATTCCAAATTGAAAATTTGGGATGTTACAAGCTCCCCACACAAAGCGAGATCGGTTCATGATGGTGTCGCTGTACTAGCCACTTCGACTTGATGGGAGGGATTCATGCGTACACATGCATGTGTGTGATCTCATAGTGTATCATGCATGTCATCCCAGAGAAAAAATAATAATCCCCTCCTATGTCAAATTAACCTCTCTTGTTGTCAGGAAAAAAGAAGTGATGGACCAAGCGGGCCCACAGATGGAAAGCATCAATATCTCTGATAACCGCTTAAGTGGGTGCGAGAGGACAACCACCACCGCTTTGCATGTGGGCCAAACATATATATGGTGAATACTCAAAATGCACAACTTTGGTGTGCCACATGCCTCAAAACCGTAAACCATGCACCCACACAGAGCGTGGTTCATATCAAGCGTACTACATATGATGGTCCCCTTCCCCCCTCTTCACCGCATACTATATGCTCCTGCCGTAATATATGTACAACCCAAAAGAATCCTCATCGATGGTGCAATTAATTAACCTCTCCCGATGTAGGTCAAAGTGATGCATACATGCATGCATTGACGATGGCCTCGTGCGCCCACAGATGGAAGCGTCACACATGAGTGTCCTAGCTAGGATATATATGCATATGGCCCAACAAGGTGTTGTGTGATGTTTGAATAACCTATTTCACAATTTTAATCTGGCATGTGCCTCGGTAACCAAAAAGTCCCGACACTAAGTGAGGTGTACTTGTTCACGGACGCATGCGTATAGTGTATATGCTAGTCCCTTCCCACCTCTTCGACGGGTACTATATACCACCATAACACAAACAAAAAAGATTCTACCTTGATGGTCAAATTAACCTCACTGCTGGCTGTGCATCAAAGTGATGGATGACGACCTCGCGAGCCCACAAAAAGCGCCACACGCAAGTATCGAGTGTCGTGTAGGACAACCATCGACTGCATGTGGCCAAAACATTTATGTATGAAAGGGTTGTGTAATGTTTTAAATAACGATTTCACAACTCTGATGTGGCACCAGCCTGCCTAACAAAACGGCGAACCCTCACGGTGGCTCACAACTCGTAGTGTACTGCGAGCCACCCGCCATCCCCAGACGCATACCCACACACACACCGCGAATCCACCACAACTACGATGCATGTTAAATTAATTATCCCACGGTGAACATACATGTTATCAAAGAGGGACATTTTAATTTCAAAAAAATCACAGAGATCATTAAGACATTTTAGTACATTGATTGATTGATTTTCTATGGGTATAATGTGCCAAAATCAAATTTGAGCTACATGCACACGTGACAGTGCACCTAAATGGATTGCAAAAACACATGTTTCTCATTGGGTGCATGTTTACTCCCCGTGCAACAAATTTCAAACATTGAGAATCTTGATTTTTAAATTCTAGTACATCCAAAACTTATTTGAAGTTCATGAAACTTATCATGTTGTCATATGGAGACCAATACAAAGTAGCATTGTACTTTTTTTGTCAAATTTGAGACCAGTTTTGATGTATCTTTATCTAGTTACAGATGGGAGATTATTAATAATTGGGAACCAATATCCCAAACGGATTATTTATCCGAACAATGATCATTAGACCAACAATGGATACATGCCATGCTTCGGTTAAGCAATAAAGCGGCAGGATTCATCGTCGAAATAGAAAAACAATATACGTGCCACCGCGTGACCTGTGTGGCGTGCGAGTAGGCGTGAGTTGATGGGACACATGCGAGCTGTCTGCCGCGCAGGCAGACGGGGAGGCGTGCGTGCAGGTGTGTGAATTAACGGAGGCGTGCTCGCTGCGCAGTGTCATCTGGAGGCGTACGAGTAGCTGTGTGAAACTTTGGTAGGCATGCCAGCAGTCCGGTGCGCAGGCTCACCGGGAGGCGAGCCATCGGTTTGACCGTCGCCTGCCTCTCTACCACAACTCCCACTACTCCATATTAATGGTGCGCCCGAGCGGCCGCTCCCCCCATCCTTGCTACGCACACACAATCCTCTCTTTCCGCTTGCATCCTCAACGCCGCTCTCAGTCCTCAAAGCCGTCGGTGTATGAGGATGCTGCCGAAGTGCCCCATCGGAGGGAGTGGCGACGTCGGGGCTGCTAAAGCACCGGAGCATGCCGTGGAGATGGAGACAGAGGTTTCCGTCATCGTCAGCGAGTTATTGCTACACCCTGACGTCGTCAACGGCGTCGATGGCGTCGAGCTTCCACAGCTAGAGGCAGAGTTCCGCACCAACTCTGACGACCACTTCGGTGACGACTCCGACGACCACACCGGCGACGACTCCGACGACCACTCCGGCGATGAGTCCGACGACGACGGAGAGCTGGTTTGTCATCTATACCCATTTATGTGTGAAATAGATCATAGGTTTTCTCTGGTTACTCCTGCCTCCCCCTTTTTGGAATAGAAATCATGTGGTTATGTTCTCCCAATCCATGAAATCTGAGTAAGTTTCGTTAGATCCGTGAAGTTTATTGATTGTTTGAATGGTACATGTGATAAGAGATTAGGTGTTTCATCTGTGCAAATGATTTCTGCTAGTAATTCGACTAGGGTTAGTGTTCGTGCTAATAATTCCTAGCCAGGACCTGACAATTGATTTTGAATGACCTACCTATGTTTGTGCCATTATTTTCTTCAAGATTTGTTTGTACATAGACGACTGTGCTTAAATTTTTTGAATGACCTACCTATGTTTGTGCCATTATTTTCTTCAAGATTGGTCTGTACATAGACGACTGTGCTTAAAAATCGAACCATAATCACTGGATATGTATAAATAAATAGCCATAAATTCCTAATCCTACTTCACGGCATGTAATCAGTGATTTGATGCCAAATTTGTTTTACTATTTGTATAGGTGCTGTCTGACGATGTGGACAGCGAGGATGAAGATGCCCAGAGGAGGTACAAGAGGCGAATCCTGAGGGAGCTTTATGCGGGAATGCATAACAGGCGTATTAGGACCTGGAACGACGGCTATGGATGCACATTTTGCAACCACAAGATTCAGGACGCATATCTATGTAACGCCCCGAGAATGACGCTCCAGACGGCTTCCATGTTTTTCGTTGTTGTCACGTGTTTTGTTTGGTTCGTTGCATTCATCATTGCATCATGTGCACTGCATCATGTCATTTAATTTTTAAAACTCAACAAATTAAATTGCATGGATCTTTGGTCCATTTAAACCGAGGGAATTCACATGGTGATTCTCTTTACAACATATCCTCCCAATATTAGGGAGCTACAATAAATATTCCATTCTTTTGGAATTAACCATAACACACTTGCAAATATTTCCCATGCCTATTCCACTTCGAGTTTGACCATCAAATCTTGTCCACAATTCCTTATCTCTTTTATCGAGGCTCCTCTAAAAACCGAACATTTTTGGACCTTATTTTTACCGAGTCCTAGTTCAAACCCATTTGAATTAAATTCAAATGAGATCGAACTTATATCTTTCAATCTTAGCCTTTTCTATTTTCTCGGAACAAACTCATTTTTATGAGTCCGGGAAAATTACCCATTTGCGCAAATTCTTGTCCAATCTCTTCTCCTTTTTCTTCTTTGTTTTTTCTTTTCTTTTCTTCTGTTTTTAGAAGAAAAAGAGAGAAGGAGAGAGAAGCCCAGCCCAGGCCGGCCTCGCTGGGCCTCCCAGCAGTCGAGCAAGGTCCAGCAGCCCCGCTGCAAACCCTATCCCGACCGAACCCCACTCCCTCTCGATCCCCACCGCCGCCGCCATCTCCCTTGCTCGCCTTGATCCCCATCTCACTCTCTCCCTCTCGATCCTGAGTGCCTCCCTCTGCAGGGCCACCCACCCACACCAGGGAGGAGTCTCGCTCGGCCCCCTCGTCCTCCTCCTGCAGCAGCCCTTGCACCCGCTCCTGGCCCGAGCGTCTCTCCTCTCCTGCACCTCGTCCCCGGCGCCGTCCAGCCGCATCGCGCCCTCAAGTGCCTTGCCGTCCTACCTCCTCGTTTGCCATGGCCGCCGCCCATTCGTCGCCTCCGCCGCAGGAGCCTCGCGCCTGACCCCCTCGTCAAGGCCATGGGTGCCTACGGCCCCGCCTTCTGTGTCTACCACCATCACCGTGGCCGCTCTGTGCTTCTCCACCGGAGCCACGTCGCCTTCCTGCCATGGCACCCTGGTCCAGACCTCGTTCTCGTCGGACTCCGTTGCCCCCAGGACAGCTCCTCCGGCCTCCCCGTCCTCTGCTTCGCCTCCTCGTGCACCTACCTTCTACGCCCACGCCGTCCTCCACCAGCAGCGTCGCTACCCTCGCCGGACCTCGTTCCTCAGCCCGCAGCCATGGCCTCAAGTTCACCAAGCTGCTGCTCCACCTCTGCATCATTCAAGCAGGGAGGAGGATGCACCTCTGCTCGCCCGCTTCGACCAGTGCCATGACCCGTGGCTCTCTGTACCGGGCTCCGAACCGCAAGACCAAGAACCCCCACCGACCTGAGCATCCCCTGGACACGTTAAGGTCAACTCCATCATAGAGAACGACTACATGATGACCTTGGATATGGGATTGCAAAACGCCAAGTACCCTTCAGTTCGGCAAGACCGGCAAGTTCGACTATATCACCGTAATATCAAGTACACGACGAACCTCGAAGATTTTGGACGTGCAAAGTTCCTCTTCAAATATGAACGACTACATCCGATGTGGAATTCATCAATTACCCTGGAGGCCACATTGACGCCAAGTACCTCTACTGCCGTCTTCGGAACCGTCAAACCATCTTGGATTTCACCGAGTGACACTATACCCGAAGAGACACCGGATTCGTTAAGTTCCTCTTTGACACTATGTACCACTACCGCCGCTCGAACTTTTATAGAAGGTGTACCACAACCATTGCTGAAGACCCGTGAACGACTACTGATGACCCTCCAAGTCCGTCCACAATTTCCATGTACAACTACCAACGCCACGAACAATTACTTCCACTACCCTCGCGAGAACGACTACTTCCCACGACGACCCCGTGAAAAACTACTTCCCCTTCGACACGTGTACCCCTACCGCCGAACTCGATCCGTTCCGATAATGCACGCGTCAAAGGTATAACCGCCGAGAACGACCGCCTGTGGACGAATGCATGAGTTGCATGAGATGCATGTTTGGATGTTGTATCCGCCCATGAACGTTAGTTGTTCCTCCTCGTTGCCACGCCGTCGATCTGTGGGAACCCGGTATCCGGGAGCACCCCATCATCTTTCATGACACACTCACACCCACTTCCTTTTGCACAGGTATCTCCATGATCTACCGGAACCGATATGTTGCCATGGCATCATTTTCGGGTTCGTTGCCATGGCACCCTTTCTTTCCACCACGGTGACAAATGCTTCATATCATGTTCATGTCAACTTTTTCATAAAATTGCATCCAACTTGCATATGCCATCCGCATCATGATAATAACATTTAAAATGTTTAAAATTGTTGTTGCATTAAATTGCTAATACACATGAGGATTTACCGGAATTGTTGTTTGATGTTTCCGGCCTCATTTAAAATGCCTAACTGTGTATTTTACTCATGCTTCACCCCTTGCCATGTTTAAGAACATTTAATATTGTTGGGTACATAAACGAGAGATAATTAAGTAATTGAATATGGTTTTCTGTCAATATGCAACTCGTTGCATATTAAGCTCCATTTAATTTGTAGTATTGTTTGTGCACTTTGCCATGCCATGCCTCATTAAACCGGACATGCATCATACTTGGTTGCGCAGCATGCCATGTTTATGTGATGGTTGTTTACTATGTTGCTTGCTTCTTTCCGGGTTGCCTCTCTCGTTAGCTTCGGTTTCGTTCCGGAGTTGTGAGGATTCGTTCGACTCCGTCCGTTTGTATTCTTCATGGACTTGTTCTTATTCCTTGTAGGATCTCAGGCAAGATGACCATACCCTCAAAATCACTTCTATCTTTGCTTGCTAGTTGTTCGTTCTATCGCTATGTCACGCTACCTACCACTTTTTATATCACGCCTCCCATATTGCCATGTCAAGCCTCTAACCCACCTTTCCTAGCAAACCATTGTTTGTCTAAGTTACCGCTTTTGCTTAGCCCCTCTTATAGCGTTGTTAGTTGAAGGTGAAGTTGAAGTTTGTTCCATGTTGGAACATGGATATGTTGGGATATCACAATATCTATTATTTTAATTAATGCATCTATATACTTGGTAAAGGGTGGAAGGCTCGGCCTTATGCCTGGTATTTTGTTCCACTCTTGCCGCCCTAGTTACCATCATACCGATGTTATGTTCCTTGATTTTGTGTTCCTTACACGGTTGGGTGTTATGGGAACCCCTTGACAGTTCGCTTTGAATAAAACTCCTCTAGCAAGGCCCAACCTTGGTTTTACCATTTGCCTCAACACCACCTACACTTTTCCCTTGGGAGTCGCGCTCCCAAGGGTCATCTTTATTTTAACCCCCCTAGGCCAGTGCTTCTCTAAGTGTTGGTCCGAACTAGAGCCCCTTGCAGCGCCACCTCGGGGAAACTTGAGGGTTGGTTTTAGTTGTACGGATTGCTCATCCGGTGTTCCCTGAGAACGAGATATGTGAAGCTCCTATCGGGATTTGTCGGCACATTCGGGCGGCTTTGCTGGTCTTGTTTTACCATTGTAGAAATGTCTTGTAACCAGGATTCCGAGTCTGATCGGGTCTTCCTGGGAGAAGGAATATTCTTTATTGACCGTGAGAGCTTGTGATGGGCTAAGTTGGGACACCCCTGCAGGTATAAACTTTCGAAAGACGTGCTCGCAGTTATGTGGCAGATGGGAATTTGTTAATATCCGGTTGTAGAGAACTTGACACTTGACTTAAATTAAAATGCATCAACCGCGTGTGTAGCCGTGATGGTCTCTTTTCGGCAGAGTCCGGGAAGTGAAGACAGTTCTTGTGTTATGTTTGAACGTAAGTAGTTTCAGGATCACTTCTTGATCACTCCTAGTTTCTCGACTGTTGCGTTGCTTCTCTTCTCGCTCTTATTTGCATATGTTATCCACCATATATGCTTAGTGTTTGCTGCAGCTCCACCTCATTACCCTATCCTACCCATAAGCTGAAATAGTCTTGATCTTGTGGGTGTGACATTGCTGAGTCCTCATGACTCACAGATACTTCCAAACAGTTGCGGGTGTCGATGATACCAGTGCAGGTGACGCAACCGAGCTCAAGTGGGAGTTTGATGAAGCTCTTGTTCGTTGTTATGTGTCTTTTCCGGTTGATCAGTAGTGGTGCCCAGTTGGGACGATCGGGGATCTAGCATTTGGGGTTGTCTTCTTTTATTTTGGTTCCGTAGTCGGACCTTGATTGTAATCTGGATGATGTATGTTTAACTTGTTATTTGCGTGAAGTGGCGATTGTAAGCCAACTCTTTACCCCATTCTTATTCAGTACATGGGATTGTGTGAAGATTACCCCACTTGCGACTAAACCACCATGCGGTTATGCCTCTAAGTCGTTCCTCGACACATGGGAGATATAGCCGCATTGTGGGTGTAACAATCTAAGTGTTCTGACGCATGCAAGAGGATGGGTCGTTGGCTCTTTCAAGCAGAAGTATTCTCGCAGGGTGGCGCACGGCGCGTATGCCGAGTACCTGGAGAAGCTTCAAGATCATGTCGGCCACATGTGAAATGAGATGTGGGATGGATCGAACTATGTACGCTTCAGTATGCTTAATGATGGTTGAACTATGTACTTATGGTTGAACTATGCTTATGTACGTGTCTGTTTATTATCTATGTCTGAGTATTTTAAATATTTAGCCAAATTTTGGTAAAAATTACAATGGTGGACCAATAAAACCAGGACGGAGGTAGTACGTCAGTCACACACGGTTCCCAAAATTGGTACCATGTGCAATAACTTTCATTTTGCCTGCTACGTCAATCACACACGGTTCGCTCTAGCAAACTGTCGCCCGCAAAATTCTTTATGGGACAGAAAACCCTCACCACCCAATTCAAAAAAGAAAAAAGAAAATCCTCACTATCCCCACGTCACAAAAACCCTCACCCCGTCTGCCACCCCCTCGTCCCCTCCGGTACGTTCCCCATTCACACCTGCACAAGCTCCTCCGCGTCTATGCCATGGCACCGGCTATCGCGGTGGTAAACACTTAGCTCGAAGCCTGCCACCGCCGCCAGGCTGCTGGCAAAGCCCACCGCATTTGGCCACTTCCGATTGCCGCCGCCTATCGCCATCGACTTTCTCGACGCTGCTTGCGGTCGACCCAGCTCCGCCCGGCTGGAGAATCTGCCGTACTGAGGGTTCTTTCTCATGGATGACAAGTTAACTAATTTAACGAGATATTATCTCATATCTTATCCCAGTTCATCTGCCTCCTTTAATCACCTAGTGGAAATCACCATGAATTCATTTTTATTCGAGTTGATTTGAGGGTTTTCTTTCATTCATAGAATGTACAGTGCGCCGACACTTCAGGACTTGGCGACCGCCGCCAGAGATTCCATCTCATTGTACCAGATAACTTGAGGACACACGCGGTATATTCAATCTCACCCTAAATCGGTTGGCATGGCCTACTTTCCTGAACATATTCTAAATATTGCTACATTTGGATAAAAGGTGCCACATGCACCATATACGTCAAAGGGGATTTTCCCCTCTTCTTTCTATATTAGGAAAATTAATGATGTATTGTTCTTTCGATTACTCTCATATTTCCATGACATCATGTTTACCCTATTTGTTTAATTATAGACTTTTGTCCTTCAATTTCAACTGTTGTACAGTTCTTTCAATTTGGGCCCATATTTGCATGTTACCATATTTTCTTTAACAATCCTACCATTTTCTGTAGGACATCCCACACTATGCAACAGATTATGTAGTGCACGATTTTTCCCTTTACATACATGAAGGATCCATGCATGTCATACTACACACAAACCATGGATTTACAATCGTTGCTACTGTAAGACTTGATGAACGTGGTGACTCCTATTTTGGCACTGAATTTTGGAATGAAATTGCAAAGTTTTATGTATTGAAAGATGGCACTAAAATTGCACTACACATAGAAGGGCATGGTCATGAGATATATGCTAACTTCCCCGACAAAATCATCCATCTAGACTTTGTTCGAAGTAAGTTTTCTTTTCAACTATCTGCATATGTTGACTTACCCAGCAATATCAAATGAATTGCGTAGTATTTAAGCAACCAATTGTTATTCCCTTTTCTTACTATGTCCCTACCTAATAATTTCTAGTTACCAATACACATTTCTATTGCCCTGTTTTAACTAAATATTCCTTGTACTCCCATTTCTATCAGAAAGCGCCGCTGACAAGGAGACTCCGGAGGTGGACAACGGGACTTCCAACAAGCGAAGGCGGGGCAAGCTAGAACCGCAAGTGACTCCAGCACGCCTAGACTTAATCAGCAGCCTCCCCGATGATATGTTGAGAGTCATCATCTCCCTCCTCCCAATAAAATATGGGGTGCGGACAACCCTCCTTTCCCGGTGGTGGCGCCCCCTATGGAACTCCAGCCCTCTCGACCTCATTGACACCCACGAGCTCTACCATGGCTATCGCAAAAGCTTGGATGCGTTCTCCAAGATCCTTGGCAGTCACCTTGGCCCAACCAAAGGCCTTAGAATGGGCAAGTTCCGTTCCAACGGTATGGACCGAGCCAACCTTGACGACTAGTTCTGATCCCCCGCCCTAGATCAGCTCGAGGAGCTCACTTTTGATGATGGGCATATGTGATCGCTGCCAACGTCCACTCTCTGCCTCGCGCCCATGCTGCGCGCCGCCAAGTTGAGGAATTGCCATTTCCGCCCCTTAATGTCGCGTCCGCTCTTATTCTACCACGACTGAAGCACCTCGAGCTCGTCGTCGTCTTCCTCTCAAAGGGTGACATGGAGCGCCTGCTCCGTGGCTGTACCGCACTCGAGTACCTTCGTATTCAGGTGATCAATGGGTTGAGTACCTTCCACATCATCTGCATGACTCTCCGGACTATTTATGTGTGTTCCTGGTGCGGTAGGAAGACAGCTCAAAAGGTGGACCATGGTATGGTCATCGAGGACACACATGCACTTGAGATATTACTTGTAGTTGATCAAGAAGGTCGAACAAGAATCAATGTCATTTCTGCACCAAAATTTACAGTGGTGGGCTACTTGTCTGACAAATACTCCGAACTTGTTATTGGATCCACACACGTTCAGGTACAACAACCGCCTTCTACCTCTCCTTCTACAAATTAAAATTATTTCTAATTTTGAAGATGTTTGTTCGTCTTTCATTCAGAAAATGATTCCGACAAGCTTGACCCCAAAACTGCGCATAGTGAAGGTCTTGGCACTAGAATCTATCGGGCCCGACCTGGAGCAAGTTGTCAGTTCCTAAGATGCTTTCCATGCCTGGAGAAGCTATATATCGAAGTGATGTTCCTTTCCTGTTAAATGTTAACCATAAGGGAGTTCAATTTGTGACACCTTTTTCCAAGTTTACAATGACAATGTACTATGATTTCTGAAGGTTCTTTTGGAGGATTTCAGTACATACATGCCCCCCATATTGGTTGCTTCATCCATATGGTTACATTCAATAAGCATTTCTTCTTTGGATTCATCTATACTAGCTTTCTTAGGGAACTTTTCATCCACTCCAACCTCTTGTGAAGAAGGCTACATTTTTCTAGAATGTAATCAAATTCCCAGGTTAATCATGTCAGATCAAAGATGGCATGTTAGTGCATTTTACAAATCCTGCAAACCAAATAGCTAGGCCTGTAGTAATGTTCAAAACTGCATGTTGGCACTAACATGTTTTCTTTTTTTTTGTAAATAAGATTAGGCCTAGTGGTGGATAATGTGATACAATATAACAATCACGTCGAATGCCTAGATCTGCATCTCTCAGAAATTACTTTGAACTCCTACCGAGGGACCTTACCGGAGATTATATTCGCCAGGTTCTTTGTTCTCAGAGCAAGGGTGCTGAAGGAAATGAGGTTTGCCCTACATTTATTTCACAAAAATGAATGGTTTGTTGATCAGCGCCGGCGCCTACGGTAGAATGGAGTAGGCTCCAAAAATGCTGAATTTCATTTTGGAACTACACATGATAGAGTAATCGGCAGTCATCGGGTCAACCCCATACATGGCTTCTTAGTGGCTGACCCCTTTGCAAAAATTGTGATGTTTCAAAGCCAGACTTAGAAGCGGTGATATTAGTTTGAACCTCTCTGATATCCATGTTCAGCGCATCAGTGCGAGCATTTGCAGCTGATGAGCTGAATTTCATTTCTAATATCAGTTTGATTACAGGCCGGCCGGCCCCCATTTATTACAGCGGCCATTTAACCTACCCTTGTGTCTCTTCAACCTTTCGATCGTGCCCCACCATTGCAATAAGCACACCCACCACAAGAAATTCTTAGAGGGTATCCTGCGTGGCTCCAATGGCGCTCCGAGCGGCTGCTGACGACGAGCAACAGTTCACCATGCGTGCCGTGGTGGACACCAACAAAAGGTTCATGGACCTCTCGGTGGTGTACACCAACGAGCCGGTCTGGGCGGAGCACTCCATCCACATCATAGAGCTGTTGCTTGCCAAGGAGAAGTACAAGGTAGTCTGGTTCGACCTCGAGTACACCCACGCTCATGCCAGGTCTCGTCCCAAGGTCGTCGTCGCCCATATGTGTGTGCGCCACCATGTCCTCGTCTACCACTACTACCTGGCCACAAGGCCTTGCTAGCGTTTCGCCAGGTTTATCAACAGCCCCCACTGCATGTTCGCTATGGTGGACATCACCAACGATGTAAAGGCGCTCAAGAATTTGGGCATCGTCTGCCAGAATCTTGTCGACATCCAGGGCCAATACAAGATCAGGGGCAACAAGGATCATGAGAAGGACTCACTGGTTCACCTCACCGAGGCCATCATCGACCCCTACTACAGAGACATGAAGGATTCGTGCAACAAGGACAAGTGTGCCTGGCACTCGGCCTGGATGGAGAAACTCGAAAAGCTCACGTCATGTACGCGGCCAAGGAGGCGTACACGAGCTACGACATGTACAACGGATCGTTGACATGAGGAAGTCCCTCCTTCCCCCAAACGGCCAGGGATCCGGCCGGAAGCAGAGCAATGGCAAGCGGCGTCGCAACAATAAGTAGATGATTAGATCCTCGTTTCTCCTACTTTAGTATGCATGTAATTGCTTTCTTTGGCGTGTGGATATGTTATGTGTGTAGTCACTTGTGTAATTGTATGCTTAATTTTGTTATGCAATGCTGTCTTTTTAAGTATATATGTGGATGTTGTAGACAGAGCCTAGATGTTGTGCGGACAAAGAAAATCACATCGCACACGGACTAAACAATGGTACCCATCGGTGATGTTTTCATCAATCACTCACAATTGTATACCAGCAGTCGTTTGCTCACAACACACACAGCTTGTTAGCAGTAATCGTCTGTGTTGTTATCGGTCTTCGCACACATCTCCGATTACAGACCTGTTTGCCTCGTATCACACACATTTTGTTCATTTGAACCATTTATGTTCTCATGTCTCAACGCAAACAGTTCATCCGAGTGAACCGCATGCCGTATATCGCACACACCTTTGACCTGGCTCACCATTTCTTTTGTTTTGCCTAATCACAAATAGTTCATCCGAGTGAACCGTATGATGTGTATCACACACGCCTTCATCTGGTTGCCCATTTCTTTTGTTCCTCCTCATCGCAAATAGTTCGTTGAACTGAACCATATGCTCTTCATCGCACACGCAAATAAAACCTGAACCGTGTTTGATGCATCCGTCATCGCAAAATTTTTATACATTTCTGACGGTTTTCATACAACATTGTTTGTGATTATTGCACCGCACACAGTTTCTCGAAGGGTCTCTGATCGTAGTGTCACGTTAGCAGCATCCTGCAATAGTGATTGTAGAACTATTATACACCCTCTGTTCCAAAATACAAATCTTTGTAGAGATTCCACTATGGATCACATACGGACGTATATACATATATTTTAGAGTGTAGATTCACTCATTTTGCTCTGTATGTAGTCCATGGAGGAATCTCTACAAAGACTTATATTTAGGTACGGAGAGAGTACTTACAAAGGAAGAACAAAAGAGGAGGAAGCTAAAGAAGAGCAAGCAGCTTTTGGATAATAAAATGTTGGTTGGCCACACATGATGAACCAGAGCACATAAAGAACGCAACTCCCTGTTGTCCCTCGATATGTGGCGCATGTGCTTTTCGAAAGTAAAGTAGGAACATTAACTGGCCAATTAAACATTCTCAGTTTTAGTACATGCCAGCATCAAGATTGGTATTTGAGCATCTATGTTTGGAATTATGAGTGGCATGTTGTTTATCTTGATGGGTTGAGGAGCACTGCTTGCATGTAGTATGTCTCGAAGCACCTACGATAATAGTACTGAATATCTGGGAATGTCTACATGCAAGTCGCCTAACTTCCGTCATTTGGGTCAGTCGACCATTTCAAGCGGTTGGATGAAGATCCTACGTCTCCTAACCCTTCTTCTTCCTCGCCTCTTATTCTTCCCCTAAAGACCACCGCACGGGGCACCCGCCAAACCACGGGCCCCCGCCCTCCCGTGAACCGCCCATCACCTCTGATCTTCCGCCGCCCCGTCCATCCCTCTAGCTAACCCCAACCCCCTACCCGTGTCGAGTATTGCCTCCGCCGAGGCCCCACCATAGGCTGACGACAGCCCCCCCCACCACTGTCCCCACCCGAAACCCTAAGATAGATAATGGGGCAGCCCTCCGGCGAGCCCCTTCCTTCGCACCGGCGAACTCCAGCGAGCTCTCAAAAATCTACTGACCGAATTATGAAATCTAGTCTACTATAATTTAACTAGTGTGGAATATAAAAGGGGAAAATCAAAAGCATTGCGAGTATAGTGTTGAGCGTGCCATGGCAGATCTAAAGGTGCAAACCGGACAAAGGCAACTTCGCAACCAATGTTTGCTTTCAACTAACAAGTAAGTAATGGACAAGAAATCAGAGTAAAGTAGTGGTGATCTATTTTCTTGTTGTGATAAATAAGTTGAACAGATACGAAAGAGTACCGCCTCTGGTGCGGCGCCATGTATGCATCTGCTGAGAATTTGATGGTGCTGCGCTAGCGATGGCTGTCGGTGGCGTCGAAGCAGATCTAGAAGGGTAGACGGTGGCGGCGGGGGCGGGGGAAATATCCCAGTGCGGTGGACGAGACGGTCGTAGGAGCGGTGCCGACAAGGTGGACGACGGCGGGGATGAAGCGAGAGGACGGAATGCAAGGATCCCGGTCCGAAGCCATGGACGAGAGAGGTTGATCTCTTGTAATGGACGAGGGCGTCAGGGTATCAGCTCCGGCATGGTTGAGGAGGACGGCGGTGGGTGGGGTAGCGGACGGAGGAGGCTGGGGTGGAGGGGGTGTTTGGGCGCCCACGGAGTACGAATGGGGAAATGGAGGGAGAGAGGAAGAGGGGAACCATGTCTTCAGGGTGCGTTTGTCTCAAATGCAAGGAAATTTACAAACTTAGCCCCCATTTAAAATTTCCTATATCATAGCAATATTAGTCGGTTGGGGATAGGACGGTAATCTCCCATACACCGAATATTTGCCGATGAGAGGTTGTTTTGGCGCCCACCATGTATGAATCGGGGAGGGAGTCGATTTCGGCCAAGGAGACACTGTGTTTTGGCGCCCACCGTGTATGAATCCAGGTGAGAGGCCGCTATGTCACGTTTCAGTGAAATTACAAACATACCCCTATCGAAACCTATAGAAACCGAGCCGATAGACTTTGCGTGTCAGGGATAGACAATAATTTCCATCTCGCAGATTTTGATTTCGGGCGATTACTGCGACTTTCCCCGCTTCGTTCAAATTTTTGCAGAGCAAGAGTGCACGTTTACCATGCCAACTCAATTCAAATCTAGTTTGTATTCTATTTTTGTTTGGGCAGGATCCATTTTCGATTGGAATAAAATTCTATATACATCATTTTTTATATATAATTTCAAAAGTACAATACCCGTCATACATAAATATGGTTTACAAATGGCATGATCTCAGATTCATAAGGCTGGATCCGTCTTAATTTATATTTTCAAATATTTGAAACCACTTTATGTTGAAATCCAATGTATGCATTCCTCGCTAACTGTCTCCAATTAATGTGTGTTTCATGCGGGTTTTTTTACTTCTCAAACATGTATAATGTGTTTCACACATGCAACATATAGTGTAATCCCGTTTAGACATTAATTGCATATAAACCATGCATTGTATCTAATTAAAGAATCTATGGATCACTAATATTGATAAACTATATAACATTACACGTGTCCCCAAATTTAAATGAATATGAATGTTTGATACACCAATTTTTGTTATGGTATTATCGATGTCGTGATCTCTAGTTTAAATATTTGAATCCCTTTAATCCAGATATTTGTCTCATATAGCTATCACTCATGCTTATATAGGAGTATCTCTCTAGACCTATACACATTCGTCATCTCTCGGGTATCTCTCATGCTACCTGTATGTCGACAATGATCTTTTATCTTCGTAGCACACTAACGCTACTCTCTCCCTTGACCTTCATCACTCTATCTCTCTCTAAGTATATCTCGCTCACTGCTATGTGTCTCTAACTATGATTCTCCATGTGAAATCTCTTTCTATCACACAAACACAAACTTCGTCTCCCGGGGTCTCATTTCTCTCTACTATTCCCCTGCGTGCCACTCGCACACCACATCTCACACAAAGATGTCTTGCGGACCTTAGGTTTGAGAAGCAATGACTCTTCCTCTTAAATATCTCTTTCTCACACACAAACACAAACTCTGTCTCCTAGGGTCTCATATCTCTCCACCATTCTCTTGTATGTCGCTCACACACACACTCTCTCTCCCTAGAGATATCTCGCGTTCCCTGACATGTCTCTCTAGCTATCACTCTCGTTGTGAAATATCTTTCTATCTCGCAGACACAAAACTCAATCTCTCGGGATCTCTCTGATATTTGTTTGTATGTGACTCACATGCACCCTCTCTCTATATCTCTCACACCCACACACATAACTCAGCCTCCTGATCCACTCGACTCTTATCTCTAACACACACAGTAGCTAGCATCTTTATCTTTCTATTTATCTGTTTCTCCATCAACCTTCTGTCTCACCCTCACTCTTGCTTCCTATCACGCACACTATATATGTTTCTCTCTACATGCAGTCATGTGCCCTCTTTTTTATCTTTCTCTCTCACACACATAACTTCACCCTTTGAACCACTCGGCTGTCATCTCCAACACTCAAACTAGCCGATGTCCTTCTACATAGCATCTCTATCTCTGTATCTATCTGTAGTTTCTCTGTCAACATTTTTTTCTCTCGCACGCACTCTTGCTTCCTATCACGCACACTATATTTGTCTCTCCATACATGCATCTACAGGTTCATCTCTTTTGCACAATCGTTGTGTCTCGCTCCCTCTGCTCGCCATAGATGCATGCTCCAGCCCACACCACTATCTCCAAAAGACAAAAACACATGCTCAATTTTCGGGCCTTCTTCCCTGCACTCTCACATGCATGCATATTGTCATACCGATCCGTCTCTCCCATGTCGTTGATCTTATGACTTATGTCTTCTTTCTTTTATCTCGATCATGCGCGCGCGCACACACACACATCCCACGTATACATGTATACCTCTCGCATATGCATGTTCAAGGTCTCATATGTCTCAATACCTAGTTAATTACCCTCAGCCCTAACCCCACATTGAATCGTTCTCTTTTTTTGTGCACATAACTTCCGCCTGGATGGGTAAAACACACACTCACACTTAACAATCTCCTTCTAGCTACCCCCCTCTCTCATTCTTCCCCAATATCCCTAAAACTATGACCATCCCTTCGTTTAATTCCCGCCTACGTGCACCAATGATATATAGTAGTCTTCCTCGGTGCCTCTCGAACAAACACGTTCTCTCGGTGTCGACTCCTCTCACGTGCACACACCTTATCTTCCCTCTCTACGGTCCTTTTCTCTCTCGAACCCCCTCGTTGGTGGCCTCTGCGATACACATCACCTCTCTACGATGAAGCCACGCACACTTAAATTACTTTCACCACCGAAGACTCAGTGTCACACACACACATACACACGCACGCACGCACCCACCCACCCACACACACACTTAGACTCCATCTCACACACACATGCTCTACGCGGAACATTTACTCCTACCACCCTTCGTCCAACCTTACCCGTATGATAAACAATCACCTTAATTTACTTGTATAACATGGACAAATTCCACTTTACTTTAGTAGTTAGCAAACTTCTCATAATTATATAGCACCAATCACAAGCAGGAAGTGACATTTTTTACACAACCACGTTAACATGGACTTGCAAATCATGAGCTAAAGTGTAATACTCCCTCCTTTCCGGTTTATAGGGCTTATCTCAAAATTTTAGTTTTTCCATTTTATAATGCTCAATTTGGTTGTTTTCCATCACTTGTTCAGATTCCAAGGTGCATTAAATCATTGCATGCAAGTATTAAGAGAAAATTGACCAATGCATGTACTTTATGCATGCATGCATTGCAATTAATGCATTGATAAACATTATTTTTTTGAGAAAAACAAGAGCATTAATTAGGTGCTTTTGCAAACTACAAAAAGTATTCCACCACTCACCATCTACCTTGGTTGGTGAGATTTTTGAATTGATCCCTATAAACCGGAAAGGAGGGAGTACCATTATACTTATATCCCGATGCAAAAGGTTGATGAGAGAGGTTGATCTCTTGTAATGGATGACGGCATCGGGGTAGCAGCTCCGGCATGGTGGAGGAGGACGATGGTGGATGGGGTGGCAGATGGAGGAGGCTGGGGTGGAGAGGGTGTTTTGGCGCCCACGAAGTACGAATGGGGAAATGGAGGGATAGAGGAAGGGGGAACCATGTCTTCAGGGCGCACTTGTCTCAAATGCGAGGAAATTCACAAACTTAGCCCCCGTTTACAATTTCCTACATCACAGCAATATTAGTCGGTTGGGGATAGGACGGTAATCTCGCATACACCGAATATTTGCTGACGAGAGTTTGTTTTGTCGCCCACCATGTATGAATTGGGGAGGGAGTCGATTTCGACCGAGGAGACACTGTGTTTTGGCACCCACCATGTATGAATACAGGTAAGAGGCGGTTATGTCATGTTTGAGTGAAATTACAGACCTACCCCTATCAAAACCTATAGAAATCGAGCTGATAGGCTTTGCGTGTCAGGGATAGGCAGTAATTTCCATCTCGCCAATTTTGGTTTCAGGCGGTTATTGCGACTTTCCCTGCTTCGTTCAAATTTTTGCAGAGCAAGAGTGTAGGTTTACCGTGCCAATTCAATTCGAATCCAATTTATATTCTATTTTTGTTCGGGCAGGATCCATTTTTGATTGGAATAAAATTCTATATACATCATTTTTTTATATATACTTTCAAAATCACAACACCCTTTATACATAAATATGGTTTACAAATGGCATGATCTCAGATTCATAAGACTGGATCCATCTTAATTTGGATTTTCAAATATTTGAAACCACTTTATGTTGAAATCCAACGTATGCATTCCTCGCTAAATGTCTCCAACTAATGTGTGTTTCATGCGGTTTTTTTACTTCTCAAACATGTATAATGTGTTTCACACACGCAACATATAGTGTAATCTTGTTTAGACATAAATTGCATATAAACCATGCATTGTCTCTAATTAAAGAATCTATCACTACTAGGAAAAGGCCTACTAATGGCGCACCAGTTTTGCCTACTAATGGCGCATCACTGGTGCGCCATTAGTATCACGCCACTAGTATTTATTACTAATGGCGCACCACAGGTGCGCCATTAGTATCTGGTATACTAATGGCGCACCACCCAGTGCGCCATTAGTATGCCTCCCAGGGCCATATTTAACCATGTGCTTTGGCTCACTAATGGTGCACCGCGGATGGATGCGCCATTAGTATACTTGGCATACTAATGGTGCACTTTGTAGTGATGCGCCATTACTATGAATATTAGGTTTTATTTTTTTTACTTTTCTGATTTTTGCACAGGTTACAAAATATATTATTTGACTGAATATAGACAGTAGCACACAGCAACAACAGATTCATCGAATACAATAGAAGATTAGTCTCCGAATACAATTCATCATATTAGTCTCCGAATTCAAAAGACCGAACAAAGATAAAACATTACAAGTCTCGAGACCGCGAGTATCGAGTTTGTCGGAAGTAATACTAATCCTAAGAAGTCCTACTAATCATCATCATACAACTTTTACTCGTTATTCATAACAAGTCATACGATCATCATCTTGATAGTCATCGAACCAACCCTACTTAATTGTTCTTAGCACATGATCATCAGTATTAGGCAGGACCTAAATACCCTATTTAAGCCAAAATAGCATAAAACAATATAGACCCTGACTCTCCATTAGGGAGAATGGAGAACATCCTGTCTCCAATTCTTGCACTTCGTTTCATTTTGCTTACAAGAAGCTCCTTACGACTGTCCATACATTTTTTCCATCCTTTGATTTTCATGTCTCCACTTCTTTTAGAAATCTCGTATGGACAGTTGAGATTCGTAGGACGACCTGGCTGTATGTTCAAAACATTAACACTACCTTTCTGATACATCATATGAGGCACACAATTCTCTGGGATTATCTGTTGAAAAACATAGTAATAACTTCATAGTTAGCAATGATGTACTAGTTTTAGAAGTATGCAAAAGATGCACGGATGTCGTAATAGTAAAAATCTTACCAGGGTATCTCCATGGTAGTTACCGTAGTTGAACACATGCACTAGTGGCACGTATTTACCATAATGTTGAGGAGTTTGATTGTGGATAGTGTAATTCTCAATGTCAGTACAAAATCCGACCAGATGATTTTTCTCCTTGTAAGTTGTTAATTCGGAGCCATCGGTGTAGTGGGTTTTGTCTACCATCTCCCGCACATTCTTTGAACAATAAAAATAAGCTGTCAATGGAAATAAGCTGTCAACTATTTTGAAATAAACAATATAAATTAGCTAATAACTATGTTTGAGAAACTCACATAGCGGTAGAACTGGAGGCGTATCAACAAGGACCCAAATGTCCATATTGTCTTGGTTGATGTCAGGATTACCAAGATCCATGGTGATAAGCATACCCTCATCAAAACCATACATCTTGCAAAATGCTTCCCAATTTTTGCAACCAAAATGGGTTACGCTCTCAGAATTATATAGATTTACTTCAAAGTCCACATCGTGATGAGTCCTTAGGTGAATTTTCTTTGTTTCAGAAATTTCATGGTCTTCAAAATCCATCCTCTCCAAGACATAGCGTCTTGCATGGCATGGGATAAGCTATACTCGAATTGTAAAAGATGAAAATTACACGTTGAAATAGTTGAAGTCATGCTTAATTATGAAAATAACACTTGTCGTCGTTGTGTACCGTTTCAACTTCGAAGGTCTCCTCGAGCTTAATGCTGAAGCGCCGATCATCGTCCAGGTGAGGCATGTCGCACAGACCTCGATTGTCGTGGCACCAGTCGCACTCCGCCGGGAGACTTTCGTCGTCCGATGATGATGACGACATATCCTACGTTCATAATTCAAAACTACATCATTTAGGGTTTGTCGACACCGAGGCATCCTAAAAGCTAAGCTTTTATCATTTAGGGTTTGTCGACGCTGAGGCACCCTAAAAGCCTAAGCTTTCATCATTTAGGTTCTTATCGACACCGAGGCACCCTAAAAGCCAAGGTTTTATCATTTAGGGTTTGTCGATGTCGAGGCACCCTAAAAGCCTAAGCTTTCATCATTTAGGTTTTGTCGACGCCGATGCATGCATTAGTCGCAAGTACCCCATATGTCCTATTTTTAGCAAAGTCATGCTAAAATTCACGGAAAATTTCGGCATGGTCTTTGCTAAAAATTAGACATATGGAGTACCCGAATTTGCCGGAACAGAAGTTAATCGACATTCCGGCAAACTCAAGGGCCTCTCGGGGTACCTGCAAATTCATCACGACACAATGGTCGGAGACAAAACCCAGCAAACTAGCAAGATGATCATCATCTTTAAAAGTCATTACTTGTCAAATACAGAAGAATGAACAATTTATTTGTGACATAGTTGGCCCATACAGAAGAAGCAACACCCTGCACTAGCCTAAAAACAAGTGAAGTTTCACCCATATAATAACAACTTTATAAAAATAGAGAAGTTGCTATGTTTTTTCTACTGCTAGGAAAAACATCACTCATTGGAAATGAAATTCTCAGTACCAGCATTTTGAACTTTGAAATGAAATACAGTAGTAGTATTAGTAGTATATGGAGTAGTATCTTGTCTAGTAGTAGTTTTAGTTGTATATGGAGTAGCAAGTTTTGCCTCAGAGACCGCAAAAGCTATGTTTTTTCTCAATTCAGATAGCTAAGTGGAAAACCACGTCAAGTCCTGTTTTAATACTCTATTTCTCAATGCATGCAATTGGTTTCATCTGGACTACATCATAGAACCACCAATAAAGGACACTGAAAAAATATATAGAGATGCCTACGGTTATTGTCCTTGAGTAGCATGATTAGAGATGAGTAGATCTCCTAAAGGTGTCATAAGCACCTGCTGTTACTCTTGGAAGCAATGCAAACATGTAAAAGTTATTACTGTTGACAATACTACTCAAATATCCAACTATCAGGACACAAGGCATGATAATCCATCTAATCTAATGAAATCTGAACTCAACTTGATCATGGTTCATGCCCTCAAACACATCAGCACCTCAAGAATGCCATGACAAAAATGAAAAGGACCAAGACAATCACCACACAAGTGAAGAGAGAACTCGGGGCCTCTTTGAGAAAAATGAAAAGGACCAATACAATGAAAAGGACCAGTGAGATGAAAAAACTAAGGTAAGGGGGGACATCAAAACGCAGAAGTGCATAACACAAGCTCACCGACATAGACACACATAACAGCCGCACAACAGCATAGACATTAAACATGTGCAGAGATCACAATCAACAGAGGCATAACAGTAGAAATTATAGGTGTAGATTGCTTTGTTCAACAAACTTCCTATCAGTCGAACAATGCTTCTGAATCTAAACTTTTTCAGTTAACAGAACCTAAACCTGACAATGTTTAGTTAACAGAAAGGGGGGAGGGGAACCGGTGCAGCTCACCGAGAGGAAGACGATGGCGAGCTCATGCAGGGATCGACGGTGAGGCCGCGGTGGCCGGAGGAGGAAGAAGGCGCAGACGCCCTAGACGGTGCAGTTGTCGGTGTTGTAGAGGTGCCGGAGACCTTGCCCTGTGAGACAAAGAAGGGGCCGTCAGCCCCGGCGCAGGCGGGGGGAAAGGGGAGGAGGAGGAGGGGAAGGGGAGGGGGAGGGTCGAGGGGGCGTACGGTGTTGCGTCGCTGCTCGGCGCCGACGGTGAGGAGGAAGGCGAAGATGTTGAGGGTCGGGGCGGCGGGGGTAGGGGCGCGAGGGCGGTGGGAGCGGCGGCGGTGGGGGCGCGTGGGCGGCGGCGGTGGAGTCTGGTGGGGGTCGGGGCGGCGGCGTCGTGGGTCTGGCGAGGGAGAGAGGGATGAAAGGGGATCTCTGGCAAGGGAGAGGGAGGACTTAGCTATAGGGGGAAGCTTACTAATGGCGCAACACCCGTCGGTGCGCCATTAGAAATCTTTTCTTAGATAGCAATGGCTCACCCACCGCTGGTGCGCCATTAGAAATCTTTTTTTAGATAGCAATGGCGCACCACCAGGCCGGTGCGCCATTAGTATATTTTTTTTAATAAATGAATATGAATATGAAACAGTAATATTTTTTTATAAAAACAATAATAATTGTTGTTTAACAACAATTGTAGTCTACAATTTTTTATAATTATTTTTTAGAAAATGAATATGAATATGAAACAGTAATAATTTTTTATAAAAACAGTAATAACTTTTTAGAAAATATCATCAAATTTGTTATTTGAAAATATCATCGGCGGCGGCGGTGGAGCGGGGGAGGGTGCAAGGGGTCGGCGGCGGCGGTGGAGCGGGGGAGGGTGCGGTGGGTCGTCGGCAGCGGTGGAGCGGGGGAGGGTGCGGGGGGTCATCGGCGGTGGTGGAGCAAGGGGAGGGTGCGGGGGGTGCTCGGCGGCGAGGGGGATAGCTATCGAGAGGGAGGGGGATCGAGATCGAGTGTCCTCATGAATATTCAATATTTTTACGTATGGAATATGAAAAAATATCATCAAATTTGAAAAAATATTCATGAATTCAAAAAGTGCCCATGAAATTTAAAAATAGTCATGATATCAAAAAGTAAAAAAAAGTGCCCATTACTAGTTTAAACTAGTAATGGCACACTATGCAACGGTGCGCCATTAGTAATTTTGCAGAAAAGTAAATATATATATATATATACTAATGGCGCACTTTTACAGGGTGCACCATTAGTAGTTTAAACTAGTAATGGCACACTGTGAGGCGGTGCGCCATTAGTAGTTTTGCAAAAAAAAGAATAAAAAAAATTCAGTACTGACGCACTCCCTGTCTGGTGCGCCATTACTAGTTAGAACTAGTAATGGCGCACTTCGTTAGGATGCGCCATTAGTATGTATGTAAAATTGAAAAAAAATTATCACTAGTGGCGCACCTATTTTTTGGTGCGCCATTAGTGTCTTCCACACTAATGGTGCATCACCAACAGGTGCGCCATTAGTATATAGTAGTGGCGCACTACTTCCCTGGTGCGCCATTAGTGTCAATCCTATCTGTAGACCTTTTCCTAGTAGTGTTGGATCACTAATATTGATAAACTATATAACATTACACGTGTCCTGCAAATTCAAATGAATATGCATGTTTGAGAAACCAATTTTCGTTATGATATTATCGATGTCGTGATCTCTAGTTTAAATATTTGAATCCCTTTAATATAGATATTCGTCTCATATAGCTATCACTCATGCTTATATAGGAGTATATCTCTAGACCTATACATGTTCATCGTCTCTCGGGTATCTCCCGTGCTACCTGTATGTTGACAATGATCTTTTATCTTTGTAACACACTGACGCTACTCTCTCCCTCGACCTTCATCACTCTATCTCTCTCTAAGTATATCTCGCTCGCTGCTATGTGTCTAACTATGATTCTCCATGTGAAATCTCTTTCTCTCACACAAACACAAACTTCGTCTCCCGGGGTCTCATTTCTCTCTACTATTCCCCTGGGTGCCACTCGCATACCCTCTCACACATAGATGTCTTGTGCTCTTTAGGCATGAGAAGCTACGACTCTTCCTCTTGAATATATCTTTCTCACACACAAACACAAACTCGGTCTCCCAGGGTCTCATATCTCTCCACCATTCTCTTGTATGTCGCTCACACACACTCTCTCTCCCTAGAGATATCTCGCGTTCCCTGATATGTCTCTCTAGTTATCACTCTCGTTGTGAAATATCTTTCTCTCTCGCAGACACAAAACTCTGTCTCTTGGGATCTCATTTCTCTATGATATTTGTTTGTATGTGACTCACATGCACCTTCTCTCTCTCTCTCTCTCTCACACACACACACACATCCCCTGTATACATGTATACCTCTGGCACATGCACAGTCAAGGTCTCCTATGTCTCCGTACATAGTTAATTACCCTCATCCCTAACCCCGCATCGAATGTTCTCTTCTTGTGTGCACATAACTTCTGCCTGGATGGGTAAAACACACACTCACACTTAACAATCTCCTTCTAGCTAGCCCCTCTCTCACTCTTCGCCTATATCCCTGAAACTAATAAGACCATCCCTTCATTTAATTCCCGCCTACATGCACCATCAATATAAGTAGTCTTCCATGGTGTCTCTCAAACAAACACATTCTCTCCATGTCAACTCCTCTCATGAGCACACGCCTTCTCTTCCCTCTCTACGAGCCTTTTCTCTCTTGCACCCCCTCGCTGGTGGCCTCTGCCATACACATCACCTCTCTACAATGAAGCCACACACACTTAAATTACTTCCGTCACCGAAGACTCCGTGTCACACACACACACACATGCACCCACCCACCCCCCACACACACACTAAGACTCCATCTCACACACACATGCTTGATACGTCCATTTTGCATCATGCTTTTATATCAGTATTTATTGCATTATGGGCTGTTATTACACATTATGTCACAATACTTATGCCTATTCTCTCTTATTTTACAAGGTTAACACGAAGAGGGAGAATGCCCACAGCTGGAATTCTGGGCTGGAAAAGGAGCAAATATTAGAGACCTATTCTGCACAACTCCTAAAGTCCTGAAACTCCACGAAAGTCAGTTTTGGAATATATAAAAAATATTGGGCGAAGAAAGAACCAGAGGGGGCCACCCACCGTCCATGAGGGTGGGGTGCACGCCCTACCCCCTAGGCACGCCCCCTATCTCGTGGGCCCCCTGGCAGGCCTCCGGTGCCCATCTTTTACTATATGAAGTATTTCACCCTAGAAAAAATAGAAGGAAGCTTTCGGGACGAAGCGCCGCCATCTCGAGGCAGAACCTTGGCAGAACCAATATAGGGCTCCGGCGGAGCTGTTCTGCCGGGGAAACATCCCTCCAGGAGAGGGAAATCGTCACCATTGTCATCACCATCGATCGTGTCATCGAGAGGGGGTCAATCTCCATCAACATCTTCACCAGCACCATCTCCTCTCAAACCCTAGTTCATCTCTTGTATCCGATCTTTGTCTCAAAACCTCAGATTGGTACCTCTGGGTTGCTAGTAGTGTTGATTACTCCTTGTAGTTGATGCTAGTTGGTTTATTTGGTGGAAGATCATATGTTCAGATCCTTTATGCATATTAATAGCCCTTTGATTATGAACATGAATATGATTTTTGAGTAGTTACTTTTGTTCCTAAGGACATGGGAGAAGTCTTGCTATAAGTAGTCATGTGAATCTGGTATTTGTTCGATATTTTAATGAGATGCATGTTGTCTCTCCTCTAGTGGTGTCATGTGAACGTCGACTACATGCCACTTCACCATTGTTTGGGCCCAGGGGAAGGCATTGGGAAGTAATAAGTAGATGATGGGTTGCTAGAGTGACAGAAGCTTAAACCCTAGTTTATGCGTTGCTTCGTAAGGGGCTGATTTGGATCCATATGTTGCATGCTAAGGTTAGGTTTACCTTAATACTTCTTTTGTAGTTGCAGATGCTTGCAAGAGGGGTTAATCATAAGTGGGTTGCTTGTCCAAGTAAGGGCAGTACCCAAGCACCGGTCCACCCACATATCAAATTATCAAAGTAACGAACGTGAATCATATGAGCATGATGAAAACTAGCTTGACGATAATTCACATGTGTCCTCGAGAGTGCTTTCCTTTATATAAGAGTTTGTCCAGGCTTGTCCTTTGCTACAAAAAGGATTGGGCCACCTTGCTGCATCTTGTTTACTTTTATTACTTGTTATCCATTATGAATTACCTTACACAAAACTATCTGTTACCGATAATTTCAGTGCTTGCAGAGAATACCTTACTGAAAACCGCTTGTCATTTCCTTTTGCTCCTCGTTGGGTTCGACACTCTTACTTATCGAAAGGACTACAATAGATCCCCTATACTTGTGGGTCATAAAGACTCTTTTCTAGCGCCGTTGCCGGGGATTGAAGCTCCTTTGGTAAGTGGAATTTGGTAAGGAAAAAATTATATAGTGTGCTGAAATTTACTGTCACTTGTTACTATGGAAAGTAATCGTTTGAGGGCCTTGTTCGGGGTATCTTCACCCCGACCAGTAGAGCAAAGAGTTGCTCCTCAACCTACTGAACCTACTAAAAATGTTTGCTTTGAAATTCCTTCGAGTATGATAGAGAAACTGCTAGCTAATCCTTTTACAGGAGATGAAACATTACATCCCAATTTGCACCTAATCAATGTGGATGAAGTTTGTGGATTATTTAAGCTTGCAGGTATTATGCTATGCGATGATATTGGATCATGGAACTACAATCGATTGAAATTGGAATTTCATCAGGAGTTTTATCCTATGCATCTGGTTCATCGTGATCATAATTATATACATAATTTTTGGCCTCGCGAAGGAGAAAGCATCGCTCAAGCTTGGGGGAGGCTTAAGTCAATGTTATATTCATGCCCCAATCATGAGCTCTCAAGAGAAATTATTACTCAAATTTTATGCTCGACTTTCTCTCAATATTCGCTCCATGCTCGATACTTCTTGTACTAGTTCTTTTATGATGAAGACTATTGAATTCAGATGGGATTTATTGGAAGTATTTAAACGCAACTCTGAAGATTGGGAACTCGACGAAGGTAAGGAGTCAGGTATAACACCTAAGTTCGATTATGTTAAATCTTTTATGGATACCGATGCTTTTCGTGAATTTAGCACTAAATATGGACTTGATTCTGAGATAGTAGCTTCTTTCTGTGAATCATTTGCTACTCATGTTGATCTCCCTAAGGAGAAGTGGCTTAAGTATCATCCTTTCATTGAAGTAAAAGTAGTTGAACCTATTAAAGTTGAATAAAAGACTATCACTTATAATGTTGATCCTATTGTTCCTATCGCTTATATTGAGAAACCACCTTTCCCTGCTATAATAAAGGATCATGCTAAAGCTTCAACTGTGGTTCGTAAGAGTAATACTAGAACACCTACACCCTCTGGGAAATTAAAGTTGAATCTAGTATTGCTATGGTGAAGGATCTCTTGTTCGATAATATTGATGGGCATGTTATTTACGTTTGTGATGAAGCTGCTAGAATTGCTAGACCCGGTACAAAAAATAAACATAGACCTGTTGTAGGCATGCCTGTTTTTTCTGTTAAAATAGGAGATCACTATTATCATGGCTTATGTGATATGGATGCTAGTGCAAGTGCAATACCACATTCTTTATAAAAAAGAAATTATGCATGATATTTCACCTGCTGAGATAGAAGATATTGATGTTACTATTAATAAGCTTGCCAATAGAGATACTATTTCACCAGTTGGGATTGTTAGAGATGTTGAAGTCTTGTGTGGGAAGGCTAAATATCCTACTGATTTTCTTGTTCTTCCTTCCGCACAAGATGACTTTTGCCCCATTATATTTGGTAGACCCTTCTTGAATATTGTTAATCCTAAGATAGACTGCAAAAAGGATGTTGTTTCTGTTGGTTTAGGGGATATGTCTCATGATTTTAATTTGCTAAAATTTGTAGACGACCCCGTGATAAAGAATTGCCTAGTAAAGATGAAATTATTGGTCTTACTTCTATTGTCGTGCCTCCTAACAATCCTTTAGAACAATATTTGCTAGACCATGAAAATGATATGTTTATGAATGAAAGAAGGGAAATAGATGAAGTATTCTTTAAACAGGGACCTATTTTGAAACACAATTTGCCTGTTGAAATTCTAGGGGATCCTCCTCCACCCAAGGGTGATCCCGTGTTTGAGCTAAAACCATTACCTGATACTCTTAAATATGCTTATCTTGATGAAAATATCATGTTATTATTAGTGCTAACCTTCCAGAGCAGGAAGAAGAGAAATTATTGAAAACTCTGAAGAAGCACCGTGCTGCTATTGGATATACTCTTGATGATCTTAAGGGCATTAGTCCCACTCTATACCAGCACAAAATAAAAGCACAAAATAAAATTGGAGAAAGACGCTAAACCGGTTGTTGATCACCAACGACGGTTAAATCCTAAGATGAAAGAAGTGGTAAGAAATGAAATACTAAAGCTTCTGGAGGCAGGTATAATTTATCTTGTTGCTGATAGTCAATGGGTAAGACATGTCCATTGTGTCCCTAAGAAGGGAGGTATTACTGTTGTTCCTAATGATAAAGATGAATTTATCCCACAAAGAATTGTTACATGTTATAGAATGGTAAGTGATTTCCGCAAATTAAATAAAGCTACTAGAAAGGACCATTACCCTTTACCTTTTATTGATCAAATGCTAGAAAGATTATCCAAACATACACATTTTTGCTTTCTAGATGGTTATTCTGGTTTCTCTCAAATACCTGTGTCAAAAGAGGATCAGGAAAAGACCACTTTTACCTGCCATTTCGGTACCTTTGCTTATAGACGTATGCCTTTTGGTTTATGTAATGCACCTGCTACCTTTCAAAGATGTATGACTGCTATATTCTCTGACTTTTGAGAAAAGATTGTTGAGGTTTCCATGCATGATTTTTCCGTATATGGAACTTCTTTTGATGATTGCTTAAGTAATCTTGATCGAGTTTTGTAGAGATGTTAAGAAACTAATCTTGTCTTGAACTGGGAGAAGTGCCACTTTATGGTTAATGAAGGTATTGTCTTGGGGCATAAAGTTTTTGAAAGAGGTATTGAAGTTGATAAAGCTAAAGTTGATGCTATTGAAATGATGACGTGTCCTAAGGACATTAAAGGTATACGGAGTTTCCTTGGTCATGCCGGTTTTTATAGGTGGTACATTAAATACTTCTCAAAAATTTCTTGGCCTCTAACTAATCTTTTGCAAAAGATGTTCCTTTTGTCTTTGATGATGATTAGGTAGAAGCATTTGAAATACTTAAGAAAGCCTTGATTTCTACACCTATTGTTCAGCCTCCTGATTGGAATTTACCCTTTGAAATTATGTGTGATGCTAGCAATTATGTTGTAGGTGTTGTTCTAGGACAAAGAGTTGATAAGAAATTAAATGTTATCCAATATGCTAGTAAAACTCTAGGTAGTGCCCAGAGAAATTATGCTACTACTGAAAAAGAATTTTTAGCAGTTGTATTTGCTTGTGATAAGTTCAGACATTATATTGTTGATTCTAAAGTTACTGTTCACATTGATCATGCTGCTATTAAATATCTTATGGAAAAGAAAGATGCTAAACCTAGACTTATTAGATGGGTTCTCTTGCTACAAGAATTTGATTTGCATATTATTGATAGAGAGGGAGCTGAGAACCCCGTTACAGACAACTTGTCTAGGTTAGAGAATGTTCTTGATGACCCACTACTTATAGATGATAGCTTTCCTGATGAACAATTAGCTATCATAAATGCTTCTCGTACGGCTCCATGGTATGCTGATTATGCTAATTACATTGTTGCTAAATTTATACCACCTGGTTTCACATACCATCAAAATAAAAAAATTTCTATGATTTAAGACATTACTTCTGGGATGACCCACACCTTTATAAAGAAGGAGTAGATGGTGTTATTAGACGTCGTGTACCTGAGCATGAACAAGAACAGATCCTAGGCAAGTGTCACTTCGAGTCTTATGGAGGACACCACGTTGGAGATAGAACTGCACATAAGGTATCGCAATCCGGTTTTTATTGGCCTACTCTCTTCAAGGATGCCCGTAAGTTTCTCTTGTCTTTTGATGAATGTCAAAGAATTGGTAATATTAGTAGATGTTAAGAAATGCCTATGAATTATTCACTTGTTACTGAACCATTTGATGTTTGGGGCTTTGATTATATGGGACCATTTCCTTCCTCTAATGGGTATACACATATCTTAGTTGCTGTTGATTATGTTACTAAGTGGGTAGAAGCTATTCTAACTAGTAGTGCTGATCATAACACCTCTATTAAGATGCTTAAAGAAGTTATTTTTTCGAGGTTTGGAGTCCCTAGATATTTAATGACTGATGGTGGTTCACATTTTATTCATGGTGCATTTCGTAAAATGCTTACTAAGTATGATGTTAATCATAGAATTGCATCTCCATACCACCCACAGTCTAGTGGTCAAGTAGAACTGAGGAATATAGAGCTTAAATTAATTTTGCAAACGACTGTTAATAGATCTAGAAAGAATTGGTCCAAGAAACTTGATGATGCACTATGGGCCTATAGAACTACATATAAAAATCCTATGGGTATGTCTCCGTATAAAATGGTTTATGGAAAAGCATGTCACTTACCTCTCAAACTAGAACATAAGGCATATTGGGCCATTAAAGAGCTGAACTGTGACTTCAAACTTGCCGGTGAAAAGAGACTATTTGACATCAGCTCACTTGATAAGTGGAGAACCCAGGCCTATGAGAATGCCAAACTATTTAAAGAAAAACTTAAAAGATGGCATGATAAAAGAATACAAAAATGTGAGTTTAATGTAGGTGATTATGTTCTGTTATACAACTCTCGTTTATGATTTTTTTCAGGAAAACTCCTCTCTAAATGGAAAGGTCCTTACGTTATCGAGGAGGTCTATTGTTCCGGTGCCATAAAAATCAACAACTTCGAAGGCATAAATCCGAAGGTGGTGAATGGTCAAAGAATCAAAAATTGTATCTCAGGTAATCCCATAAATGTTGAAACTAATGTTATTGGCACCGTAACCCCGGAGGAGTATATAAGGGACACTTTCCAGAACGTTTCAGCCTACGAAAAGGAATAGATATGTGGTACGGTAAGTAAACCGTCTCAAAAACATTTCTAATAGCAATTTTTCTCCATTTTGGAATATCTAATAAAATAGGAAAATAAGAAGCAATACGAAAAGGACATGAGGCATCCACAAGGGTGGAGGGCGCGCCCCCTACCTCGTCGGCACCTCGTGTGCCATCCGGACTCCGTTTTCTTGCACGATACTTCTTATGGTCGGTAAAAGCTCATTATATAATCTCCCGAAGGTTTTGACCACCGTACCACACAATTCTCCTCTGTTTTTGTTTCAAGTTGTTTTCTGCCAGAGTTGTCAAGGCCAGCCATCATGTCGTCCCCCTCCATCAACAATGAGGGCGACAATGGCTAATGAAGATAGAGCTGAACATAGAAGAACCCGGGGAGATCAACAAGGATGATGGGATCAAGAAGGCCACGGCGGATCAAGCTCCGGCAGCAGAAGAAGAAGACATCCTTCAACCTCATTACAATCTTCTTACCCCTACTGAAATTGAAGCTTTCAAAATGATTGAAATAGTTCGGGTCCAGAACAAGTATCTAACTCGTGAAAATATTCTGTTGCAAGAGCATATGACCGCACTCAAGGGCATTATTCGTAAGTTGGAGCACCTCCTGCGCTCGATGTTGGATGACAAGCCTACATCATCAACAATCTCTTCTTCACCGCCAAAGGAGACTGAGTATCGGCTATGGGCACTCCCCTGGGCAACTGCCAAGCTTGGGGGAGTGCCCTGGTATCGTATCACCATCACACTTCTATCTTTACCGTTTTTCTTAGTTCGATCCTTTTGGTTATGTCTTGATCTAGTAGAATAAAGTTTAGTACGATCTAGATTTAAGTTTTAGTGTTGCTCCTTATCTATGTAATCGAGTCCGTGAGCTATATATAATAAAGATTAGTTTTGAGTCAAGGGCTTGGTTATCTTGCTATGATCTTGAAAAAAAGAGAAAGAATAAAAAGAAATAAAGAGATCATATTGATCTTATGGAGAGCAATGACTTCACATATAAAGAGTATGATGAATAGAAGTTGTTGAGAGTTGACAAACATAGTTTTGGTCATCGATGCAATTAATAGGAAGTAATAAGGAAAGAGAGGTTTTCACATATAAATATACTATCTTGGACATCTTTTATGATTGTGATCACTCATTAAAATATGATATGCTAAAAAGTTGATGTTGGACAAGGAAGACAACATAATGGGTTATGTTTTCTTACATCCGAAATAAATTATATTGACATGGATCATCCAACATGTTGAGTTTGCCTTTCCCCCTCATGCTAGCCAGATTCTCTGCACCAAGTAGAGATACTACTTGTGCTTCGAAATATCCTTAAACCCAGTTTTGCCATGAGAGTCCATCATATCTTCCTATGGATTGAGTAAGATCCTTCAAGTATGTTGTCATTCTTGCAAGAAATAAAAATTGCTCTCTAAATATGTATGATCTATTAGTGTGGAGAAAATAAGCTTTATACGATCTTCTGATGTGGAAGAAATAAAAGTGACAGACTGCATAATAAAGGTCCATATCACAAGTGGCAACATAAAGTGACGTTCTTTTGCATTAAGATTTCATGCATCCAACCATAAAACACATGACAACCTCTGCTTCCCTCTGCGAAGGGCCTATCTTTTATTTTTTGTCCTATATCTTATACAAGAGTCATGGTGATCTTCACCTTTCCTTTTTACACTTTATACTTTTGCAAGCACTGTGTGTTGGAAAGATCCTGATATATATATCCACACGGATGTAAGTTATCATAAACTATTATTGTTGACGTTACCCTTGAGGTAAAAGGTTGGGAGGCAAAACTATGAGGCCCTATCTTTCTCTGTGTCCGATTAAAACTTCATACCCATAAGTATTGCGTGACTGTTAGCAATTGTGAAAGACTAAATGATAGTTGAGTATGTGGACTTGCTGAAAAGCTCTTATATTGACTCTTTTCGATGTTATGATAAATGGCAATTGCTTTAATGACTGAGATTATAGTTTGTTAGTTTTCAATGAAGTTTCCGATTCATACTCTACATTGTGAATAAAATTGTTACTTTAGCATAAGAAATCACATGACAATATATATATATATTTGTGTTGCTGTTCTAAGAATGATCATGATGCTCTCATGTCCATATTTTATTTTATCGACACCTCTATCTCTAAACATGTGGACATATTTTTCGATAACGGCTTTCGCTTGAGGACAAGCGAGGTCTAAGCTTGGGGGAGTTGATACGTCCATTTTGCATCATGCTTTTATATCGATATTTATTGCATTATGGGCTGTTATTACACATTATGTCACAATACTTATGGCAATTCTATCTTATTTTACAAGGTTAACACGAAGAGGGAGAATGCCGGCAGCTGGAATTCTGGGCTGGAAAAGGAGAAAATATTAGAGACCTATTGTGCACAACTCCAAAAGTCTTGAAACTCCACGAAAGTCAGTTTTGGTATATATAAAAATTATTGGGCTAAGAAAGCACCAGAGGGGGCCACCCACCATCCACAAGGGTGGGGGCGCGCCCTACCCCCGTTGGCGCGCCACCATGTCTCGTGGGCCCCCTGGCAGGCCTCCGGTGCCCATCTTTTGCTGTATGAAGTCTTTTGCCCTGGAAAAAATCAGAAGGAAGCTTTTGGGTCGAAGTGCCACCGTCTCGAGGTGGAACCTTGGTGGAACCAATCTATGGCTCCGGTGAAGCTGTTCTGCCGGGGAAACATCCCTCCGGGGGGGGGGGGAAATCGTCACCATCGTCATCACCATCGATCCTCTCATCAGGAGAGGGTCAATCTCCATCAACATCTTCACCAGCACCATCTCCTCTCAAACGCTAGTTCATCTCTTGTATCCGATCTTTGTCTCAAAACCTCAGATTGGTACCTGTGGGTTGCTAGTAGTGTTGATTACTCCTTGTAGTTGATGCTATTTGGTTTATTTGGTGGAAGATCATATGTTCAGATCCTTTACGCATGTTAATACCCATATGATTATGAACATGAATATGATTTGTGAGTAGCTACGTTTGTTCCTGAGGACATGGGAGAAGTCTTGCTATAAGTAGTCATGTGGATTTGGTATTCGTTCGATATTTTAATGAGATGCATGTTGTCTCTCCTCTAGTGGTGTCATGTGAACGTTGACTACATGCCACTTCACCATTGTTTGGGCCTAGGGGAAGGCATTGGGAAGTAATAAGTAGATAATGGGTTGCTAAAGTGACAGAAGCTTAAACCCTAGTTTATGCGTTGCTTCGTAAGGGGCTGATTTGGATCCATATGTTTCATGCTATGGTTAGGTTTACCTTAATACTTCTTTTGTACTAGCGGATGATTGCAAGAGGGGTTAATCATAAGTGGGTTGCTTGTCCAAGTAAGGGCAGTACCCAAGAACCGGTCCACCCACATATCAAATTATCAATACGAACGCGAATCATATGAGCATGATGAAAACTAGCTTGACGATAATTCCCATGTGTCCTTGAGAGTGCTTTCCTTTATATAAGAGTTTGTTCAGGCTTGTCCTTTGCTACAAAAAGGATTGGGCCACCTTGCTGCACCTTGTTTACTTTTATTACTTGTTACCGTTACGAATTACCTTATCACAAAACTACCTGTTACCGATAATTTTAGTGCTTGCAGAGAATACCTTACTGAAAACCGCTTGTCATTTCCTTCTGCTCCTCATTGTGTTCGACACTCTTACTTATCGAAAGGACTACAATAGATCCCCTATACTTGTGGGTCATCAATTATCTAGGTAGAGCATTTGTTCCTACCACCCTTCGTGCAACCTTACCCGTATGATAAACAATCACCTTAATTTACTTGTATAACATGGACAAATTCCACTTTACTTTAGTAGTTAGCAAACTTCTCATAATTACATAATGCAAATCACGAGCAGGAAGTGACATTTTTACACGTATCACTAGCTAAAGTGTAATACCATTATACTTATATCCCGATGCAAAAGGTTGAGTACATGTCCGAAGAGTAGAGTCGCACACACGCCCTCTGTCTCTGAGAATGTCACACACACACACACCAGTTGCGTGACGCCCCCTTAAGCAGACCCCTATGTTACAATTTGTGCACCCGCGGGTACACGTGATGGTGCACATTTATTTAAGCTCGATGGTGTACCCAAACAGTAGCTGCATTCATTCCCCTCCCGCCACCTCTTCTCTGGTCGCTGTCGCCCGATAGCCATGGCCCGGCCAAAGGTAACAACATACGCCATACTCCGATCGGAGCGGCACTTTAATCTGGAGGCGGTGCGAAGCCCGGATCGCAGCTGCCCTGCCTCCAGAGTCCGGACTAGCCGGAGCCGGATGAGGAGGCGTTGGAGGCGGAGTAGCACGCAGAGCCGGAGGAGGAGAACGATGACACGGAGCTGGAACAGGAGGACGACGACGCAGGCGAAGTGGAGCTAGAGGAGGACGATGGTTTCCATTATACTTAGACTTAAAGGGCTTTGAGTTTCACGCCACATTTATTTCATAGAGAGAAGAGAAAGGAAATTTTACTGGTCATGCATGCATCTTTTTGTGCTAGCACTCCTATATAAGGGTTGACCGGTCACTTCTCGCGGACGTGCGCGGGTGGTGCAAGAGGAAGGAGAAGGGAAGCGGGCTATGGAGTAACATTTTTTACCACAATTTCTTAGGAAACTGAGTGCAATAATTGAGTAGTTTTGCAAACTACCAGTACTCCCTCTGTTCAGGTGAATAAGCCATTTTTGGTTGTGCACCGTGACCAAGAAGTAGGAAAAAACAAGAGAACTTAATGTTTATTTTCTAATTAATAGCATTGCATGCAATGAACTAACCATTGCATGTCGTGTTTGGTAGTCTCGATTCATTGAAAACATGCACGCCCAGATCTCTTATTGGTTGATATGACAAGAAACAAGAAATGAGGTGGCAGTTAATGCACGGCACCTAAGTGTTTTGGGATTATTTGGTTTTCGTAAAGTGACTTATACACCTAGACGGAGGGAGTACATACTACACTTGAAACAGTTCAAAACCAATACCACCACCACGCCCATGTTTGACCGCCCTAGCCGACCCAACCCCCTCCCTTGCTAGCCCGCGCTTCTCGCGTGAAACGGTCAGCGTCGCCCTGGAGTGTCAGTGCCGCATTAATGCCCGGCCAGAGTGGAGGCGACCTCTCACTGGCGCCAGATTTGAAGCAGCACGATGGCCGACAGAGCGCCGCTTCCCGGTGCACGGGACTGCTCCGCGTCGAGGCTAGCCATAGTTTGGATGAGTCTCCATCATGGGGAGCCACACTAGCTGCGATGATATGGACCCCGTTGCCCACAGTTGTGGATCGTTCCATCTATGAAGAACACGTGGGACTGGGACTACGAGATGAACGTGTACCCAAGAGTGGACGTACGAACCTGAGTAATGTAGCGCAATAAGTGAAGTAGAAAGGAACAAATAGTATGAACATGCATGGTCTATAGGCATTTATCTCTTACTACCACTAAATGTTGTACATGCAATGCACGGTGATGTTATGATGTAGTAGGTGCCTAAGTACTCTACTAGTACTACTATATTAATTGGAGGCACATATTAGGTTTTATATTTGTTTACGTGTATGCCCCGAGACCTTCCAACTAGACGTGTCTTTTTCTCTGGGTCGCACTTTGTATTGTTCATACCACTAGTACTACTACATGTGGTCTCCGACCCAGAAGTGGAAGAAGTGGAGACGCTCTACCACGTTGTTCATATCCCACTACTTTCGCTGACGTGTGGGACATCCAGCACATGTTGTGTTTGGCACTCCTTCGTCGTAAGAGTTGAAATGATAGCATTCATCAAAAAATAAAAAATAAATATAAATCAGTAGTGATACTATACCACGCGGTTTCCTTGCTCATCGATATCAGAAAGAATACTTCCGTTGGCCAACATGTGCGACATCGACCATTCTGGTCCACTTGCCATGCATGCAAAACTCCAAGGGAGAGTCACCCCGACCGTCGTGCCGCAGTAATAATGACAAATGAGTCGTCAAATCACAGGCCCAACCTTTCCCACTGTGAAGTTGCTCGGACTTAGGAACCATCATGACTTCGTTGAATTCCGCTTCTTGAAGAAAACTACTGTACTAGTAGTACGGCTAGCTATAGTAGTTACTCCAGCATAGGCCTCCTTTGGTTCATAGGATAGGAATTTCATAGGAATATGAAAATCATAGGAAGTGAGATGACATGCATCTCAATTCCTATAGAGAAAGAGATGCCATTTGATGCATAGGATAGGAATTTTTCCATTGAGTCTAGGCTAATGTACTGGTAATTTGTTCTAAAAGCTACAGTAGTAACTAGTACTGGTACATGCTCGTAATTAATTAAACAAACATACGGGCGACCTAGACACACACACAATAACTACTAGTACTACTAACCACATGCTTGCCAGGCGCCGTCGTTCTCCTTCTCGGCTTTGTTAGCGACACCCCACCGTGCTTGGATCTCCGCCGACCTCTCCGCAGCAGTGCGTGTGTCCACTTCTTTCTAGTGGTGGCAGGCCTCTCTTTTATTGAGTGCTTTCTGACTTTTCCGCTCCCTCCGTGCAGATTTGGCCGCCTATTGCTCTACCGCCCATTCAACGCTGGCAGCTTCAAATTCCGCCCACGTAGGTGTGAGGTCGCGAGCGGCGATTAACTCAGCACGACTGAGGGAGTCCAGGATTATGGGGTCCTCGGGTATCTGGGCTACGTGATGTGGGCTGAACAGATGGGCCGTGAAGATACAAGATAGAAGGCCTTCCCTTGTGTTTGGATGGGACTCTCCTTGGCGTGGAAGGCAAGCTTAGCATGCAGATATGTATATTCCTTTCTCTGTAAACTGACTCAGTACAATCCTAGCCCCCTCCGGTGCCTATATAAACCGGAGGGTTTAGTCCGAAGGCACAATCATAATCATACATGCTAGACAAATAGGGTTTAGCCATTATGATCTCATGGTAGATCAACTCTTGTAACCCCTATACTCATCAAAGTCAATCAAGCAGGACGTAGTGTATTACCTCCATCAAGAGGGCCTGAACCTGGGTAAACATCGTGTCCCTTGTCTCCTGTTACCATTGATCCTTAGACGCACAGTTCGGGACCCCCTACCTGAGATCTGCCGGCTTTGACACCGACATTGGTGCTTTCCTTGAGAGTTCCACGGTGCCATCGTCGAAAGGCTCGATAGCTCCATTAATCATCTATAACGATGCTGCCGTGAAGGAGATTTTAATACAAACACCGTATACTACTTCCGAACCCTAAAAGAATAGCGTCTCCAACAATCATTGCAAGGCCGGACTCTTCTCCGGATACTACTTTTGAACCCTGGAGTCCCGCGTCATGCGAGCTCATCCCAGAAACTTCCGACCATGTCCAAACCCCGCTCTTAAACGAGGCTTTGGGCCTAATGCGATCCCTTGTCATCACAGAGGAAAAGCTTCTGAATCATGCCCAGCCCAGGCTAAGGGCTGGAAATAGGGAATTTTACTACCCACCCACCACCCACTTCATAGCCACTGTCGGGGACCTAACCGACATGCTTGATTATGCCCCCGAAGACTTCAACAGTATGGACGATGATGCCAGAGAGGAGCAGGCCCAAAACCCGCCTGTCACCGGACGTTGGACGGCCACCTCCTCGTATGACGTATACATGGTGGATACACCTAAAAACGGCGACGGATATGATGAGAAAAACCCAGTCGAGGACGAACCTCCTGAGATACCGCCGAAACATCGACGTCAGCGGCGCCGCTCTAAATCGCCGTGGTAATAGCAGCGACACAGGAACCGGAGACAATGATACTCTGGAGAACGCCAAAGACCAAGAAGCTCCCATCGGGCCAACGTCCGAACAGGACGATCGGGAGGACAGGCAAATTGATCCCGATGAGCAAGCAGGGAATGAAGACTCGGAGGACAACAACTATTTGCCACTCTCTGAGGACGATGTGAGCCTCGGCGATGAAGATTTTATCGTGCCAGAGGAGCCCCTCGAGCAAGAGCGCTTCAAGAGCCAGCTAATAGCCACGGCTAGAAGCCTAAAAAAGAAACAACTACAAGCTGCAAGCTGACCAAGATCTGCTCGATGACAGATGGACTAATGTCTTGGAAGATGAAGAGTACGGCCTCAAACGCCCAACAAAGAGTTACCCAAAGCGTAAACTGCTACCCCAATTCGACAACGAGGTGCCGGAGCCCATACCGCCCACACATAACACGGCTAACAGACCCAACCGACCACCAAGTGGCCAGGGCAGAACGTCAACTTAGGCCGAACACCAGCCCGCTCCACCTCGCTGTAAAAGCAGAGAAACAACAGCTCGGGGGTATACATATGACCTACGACAAGACCTGGAAAATAGAGCAGGTCAAACCAGGTCAATCTATGGATCATGGGGGCATGCCCCCGCGTGAGAGGATGGTTACCAATCATGGCACGGCAAGTATAACCATGCCCTGGCCGAAAACTGCATATGGACTTCATCTGAACTGCCCCGTGACACGGCCTGATATAGGGGTGCCGCACACCTCCTATGCTTCACCAAAGAGGTAATGGAGCACCAGTTCCCAGAAGGGTTCAAACCCATGAACATTGAACCATACGATGGCACAACAGATCCCGCAGTATGGATTGAAGACTTTCTTCTCCACATTCACATGGCTCACGGTGACGATCTACACGCCATTGAATACCTTCCCCTCAAACTTAAGGGACCAGCACGGCACTGGATGAACAGTCTACCAGAAAATTCTATTAGTAGTTGGGAGGACCCGGAGGATGCATTCAGAGACAACTTCCAAGGTACCTATGTTCGGCCCCGAGATGCCGATGACCTTAGCCACATAATCCAGCAACCTAGGTAATCATCCCGACAGCTTTGCACAAGGTTCCTAATCAAAAAGAACTAGATTGTGGATTGTCCGGACGCAGAAGCCCTCTCTGCCTTCAAACATAGAGTCCAAGACAAGTGGCTCACCCGACACCTTGGCCAAGAAAAGCCGAAGTCCATGGCAGCCCTCACCGCACTTATGACCCATTTTTGCATGGGAGAAGACAGCTGGCTTGCTCGCAGAAGCAATAGCACCAACGACCCTGGTATCTCCGAAACCAGGGAAGGCAATGACAAGCCACGATGCGACACGCATAAGCATCGAAACAACAATGAAGGAACGCAAGACACGACGGTTAACGCCGGATTCAGCAGCTCCAAACCTGATCAACAGAAAAAGCCATTCAAGGCAAACAGAGATGGCCCATCCAGTCTAGACAGAATACTTGATCGGCCTTGCCAGATTCATGGCACCCCCAATAAACCCGCCAATCATACCAACAGAAATTGTTGGGTCTTCAAACAAGCCGGCAAGCTTAATGCCGAACACAAGGTAAAAGGGTCGCCAAGCGACGACGATGACCAAGAGTCTTGTCAGCTGAACGCAGGGAGACAGAAGCAATTTCCCCCCGAGGTAGAAAACAGTGAACATTATATATGTCACACATGTCCCTAGGAGGGAGCGCAAACGCACAATACGGGACGTCTATGCCATAGACCTGGACGCCCCCAAATTTAACCCATGGTCCGCTTGTCCGATCACCTTTGATCGAAAGGACCACCCAACCAGTATCTGTCATGGAGGTTCGGCAACTCTAGTCCTTGATCCAATCGTCGTTGGATTCCACCTTACCCGAGTCCTCATGGATGGTGGCAGCAGTCTCAATCTACTTTATCAAGACACCGTCCGCAAAATGGGCATTGATCCATCAAGAATCAACCCCCCTAGAAATTCTTTCAAGGGAGTAATACCTGGAAAAGAGGCTAGCTGTACGGGCTCAATCACGCTGGAAGTAGTCTTCGGCTCGCTGGGCAACTCCCGAAGCGAAGAATTGATCTTCAACATCGTCCCCTTCTGTAGCAGCTATTACGCACCGCTCGGACGAACCGCTTTTTCCCGCTTCAATGCGGTCCCGCTTTACGCCTATTTGAAACTCAAGATGCCCGGTCCACGTGGCTTAATTACAATCAATGGAAACATGGAGTGCTCCCTCCGTATTGAGGAGCACACAGCGGCCATTGTGGCCGAAGTGCAAAGCGGCCCTATCAAGCCACACATCCCCTTGGCTATTAGGCCGTCGGGCTTCTCCACACGGGACTGGACTAGCAGCCTAGCCTCCGTTGACCGCCACGTACATCAGCGAAATTCATACCGCGCGTGCATGATTATGCACTCAAAATACCTTGGGCATCGGCAGAGGCAATATAGGGACATGCCTATACAAAGGTTCAACCTTACACGGCCTTGCCCTTTCTTTAATCATCTTTTCCTTTTTTTACCACATGTGAATCAAAACCAACTCATTCTTCGGACCCGCGAGGACTCTTTCCGAGCCTGGTTCCGTATACATGGCCAAAAACCATTCCTTTAAAGGAATCTTTCTTATTTGGGCAAAAGTGGCGCAGACGTGCGGCGGGAAGGTGCAAAGCATTTTTGTAGACCACAACTTCGCTCAAGAACCTGTATAGAGCTTTTTCCTTAGCCCTAGACCCCCGGAATGTAAAATGGACTTGGTGATTATGGTACCTTCTGTAAGATTACGTTTTGACGTATTAATCAGATTTCAGTGAACCAAAATTCTTATTCAGTATCTTTTTTATTCCGCCTGTTAAGCGGTCTCACGTACACACCTCGGCATAAAATTGCCAGGGGCTCTACATGGCAACATATGTGTTTCCAAACAAAAGTCTGAATAGCTTTACAGCACAATTCGGCATCCCAAGCTCGGCATTATATGCATCGGCTCCGAATCATGTCTTTGGTCACTAGTTGGGTTGCCCGGCTCCTGTGCTTGCTGCCTTATGTTCCGTCTAATCGGCTAGGGTAGTAAAGGGATAACTACTACAATTGTGTTTCTGGTTAGGCTAGGCTAGTAGAGAAAGCCAAAAACTTAATGTCATGATGCGGCGTGTCAACCACTCGGCGATTCACTACAATCCTTAGTGATTTTTCCATATTACACGAAGGACCGTTTACCGTTCACATATGTAACGCTTCTGCATCAGGGTAGCCGCGTACATACTAGGGGCTACCTAAATAGACCCATTGTCAAACTCCTACAGCTAAGTGAGAGCAATAAAACCGAATAGTATGATTGCCTGGTTCACCGCACTAACACCTCCTTCAAGGACGAAGTCGTTGGGTTAAGTGTAGTTATGTGCAATTTCGAACACCCTAGTAGCATCTACATGGGGGCTGAAGCCGAGGACCGGGAACTCTCAGATACAATCAAATGGCCACACAGGAGGATAAACACTTCTCATCAAGGAATGAATATATTACAAAACACTTCGTTTATAACACAAATCCCCGGACAGTTCGGACTCTTTTATTCGAACACTGCGTCCTTAGAGCATTGACCCTTTATAAGGCGAGCACCTTTTAGCACGTCCTCAAAATAGCGCTCTGGTGTGCGGTGGGCCTTGCTTTTAGGACGACCCTCGACCGCCACTTTTTCAGCATTCATTTTCACCCAGTGCATCTTGAAATGGGCGAAAGCCATACGTGCTCCTTCCATGCAGGACCACCTCTTGATAGCGTCAATCCGGAGTAGCGCATCGACGAGACGCTGCACGAGGCTGAAGAAGCTGCCCGAAACGGCTTCAGCAGGCCACAACCGGACTATGGCGTCCTTCATGGCTGCGCTAGACATCTTATGCAGCTCCACCCATTGTGCCATCTAGTCATTTAGCAGTAGTGGACGATCCTGCTCCATAAACTGTTACCAGAAGAGCTTCTCTAACTCGTACCCCTCCTGGTCGTGGAAGAATTTGGCAGCGTCCGTAGCACTCGTCGACAGATCCACATATGCATCGGGAGAACTCCACAGTCGATTAAGCAAGGCATACTTCCGCCCCCCAAATTTAGCCTGTAAAAGAAAAGGCTTACCAGCCGCTATCTGACCGGCTTGACGGATTTCCTCGCGCATTGTGCGTGATTCGGACCGCGCCTCTGAAGCATCCTGAAGGGCCTTGGCGAGTTCGATCACCTTCTCTTTGTTTTTCTGTTTCCATGGACTCGCACTTGGCAGCAGTCTCCTTGAGCTTTTGCTCCATCTCAGTCACTTGTTCCTCAAAATGGCGCCGAGCGGCCTGTTTGGCCGTTAAATCCACAGCCGCCTTGTCAGCAGCCGCATGGCTTACACTTGCCTGCTCCTTGGCTTGAGCAAGCTCACCCCTAAGGGTCTCCACCGCGGTGGCACCATCTGTAGAACCATGCACAGTAAAGCACTTCAACTTCCACAAAAGCACAAAAATAAACATGCATACAGCAAGATGTATCTTATACTTTGCACTTGGTTGAGCCGTGTGTTAGAAAGGACTAGATCCTCATCGGCTCGCTCCAGTTTCCGTTCGAGTTCGGAAATCTCTGCTAACTGGGCAGTCGCCGCTAAAAGAGAGGCCTATTTTGAAATTTAAATAAAATAGCATGTTACCACCTGCCAACTGATTATCGATCCTCTGCTCGCTTTTCCTTCAGAAAACCGAACAGAGTCTTAGGGGCTACTACCTATATACAGGCATATTTCTCATAAAAAGATAAAAAACATTACATTGCGTACCTCGAAGCCTGCTAGTAGGCTGGAGAAGGCTTCATTCAGTCTGCCTTTGGCAGACTGAATCTTCTCAAACACCGCACCCATCAGGATGCGGTGCTCGTCTAGGACGGATGCACTTTCAAGAGCGTCCATCGTGGTATTCGGCACCTCCTGATTAGCAGAGGTCGCCACTCCCTTTTCTCCCACAGGGGGTCGTTCACTAGACTTCGGGCCCGTATTGGCCTCCAGAGTAGTCTATGGCTGGGGGATGGATTGACCGGGGCCCTCATCGCTGGTTGTCATGAGGACCGTCCTCCCCGGCCCTCCGGCAACCGAGGTATTACCCTCTGGCATCATTAAATCCCCCCCCCCCCCGTGCGTCTCTTCATGACTTGGGGAGGGCCTATGAGACGACACCTCAGCATCATCCGCCTTAGGCGGCGGGGAGGGTAATGGAGGCGACCCGCTCTCCATCATCTCCGGTGGCAGATCCACCGAGGACGAATATAGTGGGGGAAGATCGCAGGCCGGACTAAAAGATAGAACTTAGAGTTAGCATCACAGTTTATTGATTGAACAAGTGCGAAAAATCCCGGACCACTTACAATTTAGCTTGGGGCTTAGTTTGGTGCCGGTGCATCGGGGCAACCTCGGCATCTGACCCCGAGTCATTAGTGTCGGTGTCAACACCGGTGGATCTCGGGTAGGGGGTCCCGAACTGTGAGTCTAAGGAGGATGGTAACAGGAGGCAGGGGACACGATGTTTACCCAGGTTCGGGCCCTCCTGATGGAGGTAAAACCCTACGTCATGCTTGATTGTTCTTGATGATATGAGTATTACAAGAGTAGATCTACCACGAGATCAGAGAGGCTAAACCCTAGAAGCTAGCCTATGGTATGATTGTATGTTGTGCTACAGACTAAAACCCTCCGGTTTATATAGACACCGGAGGGGGCTAGGGTTACACAAGGTCGGTTACAAAGGAGGAGATATCCATATCCGTATTGCCTAGCTTGCCTTCCACGCCAAGTAGAGTCCCATCCGGACACGGGACGAAGTCTTCGATCTTGTATCTTCATAGTCCAACAGTCCGGCCAAAGGATATAGTCCGGCTGTCCGGAGACCCCCTAATCCAGGACTCCCTCAGTAGCCCCTGAACCAGGCTTCAATGACGATGAGTCCGGAACACAGTGTTGTCTTCGGCATTGCAAGGCGGGTTCCTCCTTTGAATACACCATGGAAGAGTTTGAATGGAAGGATAGTGTCCGACCCTGCAAAAAAAGTTCCACATACCACCGTAGAGAGAATAATACTTCCACAAATATAATCTGCTGACACATTTTGATAGTATGACATCACTTCATGGCCCGGTTATCATTCGAACAGCTTTTCTCAACAAGCTCCGCACATATCGCGAGGCGGTTTTCTTGATACGTCTTGTCAAAGCAGAGATCGTGTTCCCCTTATCACGGGATTATCATCAATACGGACGTGGGTAACTCAACTGCGCCATCAATTGCGGTGCCTAGGGAATAAGCGGTTTTGCCAGGCAAGTGGGGAGACTCATCGCCTCCTCCGCCCTTATAAAGGGACAAAGATTTACTTTTTACACCCACGCCTTCTTCCTTCTCGCTTACCCATCCCCGCACACTCGATCTCTAGCGCCCAAGCTCGCGTTCTTCTTCTCAAACCACTCCAAGCATGTCTGGAGCAGGAGGCAAGTGGATGGTTTCCTCCATGACGGAGGAAAACATCAAAAAGTTATGGGGAGCTGGATACCTAGTTGCGAATATCGCGCACCGGCTGCCGAATGCAGGGCAGATCATCCCCACGCCCGAACCCCATGAGAGGGTAGTTTTTCTTACCCATTTCATCCACGAACTGGGATTTCCTCTCCACCCATTTGTCCGCGGGCTCATGTTCTACTACGGGCTGAATTTTCATGATCTGGCCCCCAACTTCATCCTCACTATCTCGGTGTTTATCGTCGTGTGCGAGGCCTTCCTCCGCATCAGGCCCCACTTTGGCATATGGCTGAAAACCTTCAATGTCATACTGAAGATGGTGGCTGGCCAGCAAGCAGAGTGCGGAGGCGCCATGGTGGGCAAGATGCCTAATTTCACCTGGCTCGAGGGTACGTACGTGGATACCATAAAGGGGTGGCAATCGGGGTGGTTCTACATCACCGAGCCGCGCGACTCCAACCGGGTGGCGGCCCCCAAATTTCGATCCGGAATCCCCACGCAGCTCACCTCCTGGAAAAAGAAGGGATTGTCCTGGGGTTCTTTTGTAGAGCTGACCGGACTCCAGACCTACATCCAGAACATGACGAACAAGAAAATTAAGCTCGTCAACGTGGTCCAGGTTATGCTCTTCCGCCGGATCCTTCCGTGCCAACGACGGACATTTGTTTTGTGGGAGTTCAACTCAGCCCAGCACTAGATGTTGCGAGAGCTCTACGACATGACGCATGAGGACATCTGGAGGGTGCTGTTTAAGGGTGCCGAGATGCCTCCCTCCCTCACCGAGGACCACGGACTCAAGGCAAAGCGCCACGCCCATCCGGTAGGCTTTTATATCTCTTAGGGTATTTATGTGCCCTGGTTTGGTTATGTGCTAGATCTAAGCTTTCATGTCATTAACAGGACTGGATAAAGACAGCGAAGCAGCTTGATTGCCTAGCCCTCCTGCCCGAAGATCCTGCAAACGCTCTTCTAACAAAGATGCTGACTTCGGCACCTTACGAGGTGCCGAAAAAGACGGCCAAGAAGAAGGCCGCGGACCCGAAAGGGTCTCCGGTGCAAGGTGGTTCTATTAGACTCATCGTCCGATGAGTCCGACACGCACTCCTCCCACGGAAACAAGGAGGAGGAGAAAAGTTCTCCCCCCATCCCGGGGAGACAAGAAAAGGAAGGCCGACCCATCCGGGGAGGCCGAAGGGTCCAAGAAGGGAAAGACCCTCCCTCCGGACTGTGCCACGATGGCCGCCGACAACGGCGACGAGTGGCTACCCAGGGACAAGCACCTGGCGAAGTCGTAAGTGTCCAGACACCATAGTTCTTCATGGTATGTTTTATTGTACTGCCTTTGCTCATGTCGAACATGATTATGCAGTCCGGCCCGAGCTCATCTCGACGTACCCTCGTCGATCGACTCTTTGGGCTCATCGGATATGAACAGCGGTTCTCCTCCGACGGCTTCCCCCCTCGCCCTATGGACAACACCGAGGTGGTGTCTCAAAAGGCACCGACCCAAGGGGAGGTGACCCTGGGGGCGCCTCACGGCGACCTCCCGGACCCTGAGTACCAAGGGAGCGAGGCTCCTACGGGCTTCGAGTTTGGGGACCAGCCCGACACTACGCCGGAACATTCGATGGTTCCGGACTCTGGCAGGCGGTTCCCCATTAAGGGGGTCCAACCATCTGTGTCGGTGTCCTCTGTCCAACCAGAGGCACCGGACAACTTGCTGGAAGCGTTTCATAGCACTTCCATCGATGAAGAACACCGCACTATCATGAGTGCGGTGGTTAAGAAGGTTCAGTCTGCCAAAAACGGACTGACCGAAGCTTGCGCCAGCCTCCTAACAGGCTTTGAGGTAAGCATTCAAAATATAAAAATATTACCGCATAGATAGTAGCCCCTGATGCTCTGTTCGGCGTTCGCGAAGAAAAGCCGAATAGAGTATCAAATGATAACTCAGGAGTCTAATTAGATTATGTCTATGTGTATGTGCAGGCTTCCCTGCTGGCCGCTGCCGCACGTACTGTGGAGGTCTCTATGCTGAAGCAGGCCCTAAAGCGGTCCGAGGATGAGCTCGGCCTTACCAAGGGGCAGCTCAAAGAGAGCAAAGGTAAGATATACCCCAGTTTATATAGTTAAAAAGAAGTTCGTTGTAAAGTAATAGGATCATCATGAATTTGTCAGGGGCCATGACCGAGGTGGAGACACTGAGGAAGGCGTTGTCCGCGGCCAAAGACAAAGCGGCCAAAGAACGCATTGAACGGGAGAGACAAGAAGCCCGAGTGGGAGAGGTGCAGCAAGAGCTTGATGCTCTTGCCAAAAAGCACGAGTCCTTGGAGCTTGACTCCAAGACGCGAAAGTCTGAGCTCGCACAAGCACTTGAAAGCGTCCGGAGCGCCAAGGCCGAAACCCACAAGGCCCTCCAGGAGACTGGTGCGGCGAAGAAGATAGTAGCAGGTAAGGCATTCAATATGCAAAGCAAGCATGTGAAGGAGACTTTCCTTTTTCTTACCCGAGTTCGGAGCTCTCCAGGAGCGTTTGCAGATCTTCCCAGCAGTGTGCTGGATGTCGTGCAGTTTTACCGGGCTGAGGAGGGGAGCTCAACAAAGAAGTTGTTCTGGTCTCAGTATACTGGGACCGAACACCCTGTGTCCTTGATCGACCAGCTGAAGTAGTTGGTCGAACTTCACAAGGCGGACGAACAGGCCATGAGGGGCCTTATAGTCCGGATGTGGCCTAGCAAACCCCTGTCCGGCAGCTACTTCGGTCTGGTGAGGCGGCTCGTGGAAGCCTACCCACGGCTTGAGGTCATCAAGCGGTCCGTCTGCATCAAAGGTGCACGGAGGGCTTTTGCCCGGGCGAAGGTGCACTTGGCGAAGCTGGACGCCGTGAAGCTTGTGAAGGAGGGGCCGCCGGAGGGCAAGGAGCATCGCTGCCCCGAGAATTATTATGAGAGCATCCTGAAGGGTTCCCGCTTAGTGGCGGATGAGTGTGCCAAGGATGTAATCTTTGAATGAACATGCCCATGTGATCCTGTAATATGAAACAAGTTCTTTTGCGCCATGCAACGCTTTCTTAATTTAAAATATTACCTTCTGTGCGGCCTCTTATAAAATCTGAGAGTTGGCCAGTCGTCGGCTTCTGCCCCCATGTAACTAGTACTGGGGTATTCGGGGTAAATCTAAAAACTCTTTACCCCAATTTTGGGTCCTTCAAGGGAGGTGCTCAGCGCAACGAACCAGGCAATTGGACTATAATGCTTTATCAGTCTCACTTAGCCATAGAAGTCTATGATTTAAATTTTTTGGCGAAGCCCCTGGTATTCGGAGGGCCGAATTTGGGGCGCTATACACGCCTAAGTCGGATAAGGCCGACTCCTCGCCCAAAGCGGAAAAAGTCTTTAAGGACTTGAGACCTCTCGAACAGAGACCAGTCTCTCGCCTTATCATGAAAGTCGGGTTTTGGCTTTCTCTACTTAGGTGCTTGTCCGGAAGAACCGGGACACAGTCGCAGTAGTTCTCCCACCGCTACCTTAGCCGATATAGTGGAACATAAGGTACCAAAGCATGGGAGCCGGGCAACCCAACATTTGACCCAAGACATGATTCGGAGCTGATGCATATAATGCTATAAGTTCGGGGTGCCGCACTGTCAAAAGTGTTCGGACTTCTTGCACCGTATTACGGGGTAAACGAGAGCCCCTGGCGTACTGACCGCACCTGAGCGTGCAGGTGCGGAATGTCGTAAATGGACATATAAGAGAAAGAGAAAAACATAAATAATGCAATGACAGATTAATAATATGCATTGTTATTTGAATAATACGTCAAAGCATACTGGTACAAGTAGTGCAATAAGCATAAAGTAGGACAATTCGAAATGTCCTATCCCATGGCAAGCTACGCATAAATAGTGAAAATGGGTATATCAAGTATTACTAGAGACCACCTGGCGGTTCCCGTGTTCATCCTAGCTTCTTGCCGCCTTGGTTGTTGCTTCCGGAATGTGTCCCGCAATCGGACTGCCAGAAAGGGCTTCCGAAGAGTTAGGCCCTGAAAGAGAAAAGGAATGTCAAAGGTATACAGCCCCTGGTGTGGTTAAGCCACAATGCGGGGCGTGTCCTGATTGTGCCCCCGCCTATGTCCATGGTATTTTTAATGCGTAGTTATGTATGCGCGGCACGAATTCTGTCATTGCACTGGGACTGGGATGGGGGCCGGATTGCTAGGTGAGCGTTGATCGCGCCAGGCGATCCTGTTGCAGATTGTTCCGGACTCACTTGAAGGTGTCCGGGGGCTGCAACGCCGAATGAGTGGTCTGCCTGAATAGGCTGCTTTTTGCCTCTGCTGCAAGGGCCGCAGTGTGCTCTTCTATTCGGAGCGAGTGTTCTGTGTTTCCATTTACTGTTATGACCCTGCGGGGTCCTGGCATCTTGAGCTTGAGGTTTGCGTAATGCGGCACTGCGTTGAATTTTGCAAATACTGTCCATCCGAGCAGTGCATGATAGCCACTGCGAAACGGGACGATGTCGAAGATTAACTCTTTGCTTTGGAAGTTATCCGGTGATCCGAAGACCACTTCCGGTGTGATTGAGCCTGTGCAATGGGCCTCTACACCTGGGATGACGCCTTTAAAGGTGGTTTTGCTTGGTTTGATCCTTGAGGGATCGATACCCATTTTTTGCACTGTATCCTGATAAAGCAGGTTCAGGCTGCTGCCGCCGTCCATAAGGACTCGAGTGAGGTGAAATCCATCAATGATGGTGTCTAGGACCAGTGCGGCGGATCCGCCATGGCGGATGCTAGTGGGGTGGTCCCTGCGATCGAAGGTGATCGGACAAGCAAACCATGGGTTGAACTTCAGGGCGACGAGCTCCATCGTGTAGACGTCCCTTAGTGCACGCTTCCGCTCCCTCTTGGGAATGTGGGTTGCATATATCATGTTCACTGTCTTCACTTGTGGGGGAAACCCCTTCTGTCCTCCTGGGTTCGCGGCCGGGGCTCCTCCTCGTCATCGCTATGCAGCCCCTTGTCCTTGTTTTCGGCATTTAACTTGTCGGACTGCTTAAACACCCAGCATTCTCTATTGGTGTGATTGGCTGGTTTGTCAGGGGTGCCGTGGATTTGACACGAGGGATCCAGTATGCGATCCAGACTGGACGGAGCTGGAGTATTTCTTTTAAATGGCTTTTTCCGCTGACCGGATTTAGAGCCCTGAATCCGGCATTGACTGCCATATCTTCGGTGTTATTGCCGTTATTGCGGCGCTTTGGTCTATTGTGACGCTGCCTACCATTAACATCTTTGGTATCCGAGGTATCCGGATTCCTTGATGTGTTGTTGTTGCGAGCCATCCAGCTGTCCTCGCCCACGCAAAAGCGGGTCATGAGTGTTGTGAGGGCTTCCATAGATTTCGGCTTCTCCTGGCCGAGGTGGCGGGCGAGCCACTCGTCGCAGATTTTGTGCTTGAATGTCGATAGGGCTTCTGCATCCGGACAGTCTAGAATTTGATTTTTCTTAGTCAAGAACCGTGTCCAGAATTGTCTGGCCGATTCCCCTGGCTACTGGGTTATGTGGCTCAGGTCATCAGCATCCGGTGGCCGCACGTAAGTGCCATGGAAGTTGTCAAGAAATGCATCTTCCAAATCCTCCCAACTCCCAACTGAATCTGCTGGCAAGCTATTCAGCCAATGCTGGGCTGGTCCTTTGAGTTTTAGTGGGAGGAAATTGATGGCATGTAGATCATCATCGCGAGCCATGTGGATGTGAAGGAGGAAATCCTCAATCCATATAGCGGGATCTGTTGCGTCGTCGTATGATTCGATATTTATGGGTTTGAAACCCTCCGGGAATTCATGATTCATAACTTCATCAGTGAAGCATAGGGGGTGTGCGGCGCCTCTGTGTCGGGCTATATCCCGACGTAGTTCATATGAGTCTTGTCTGCTGTATTCGGCCCGGCCGGATTTACTCTTGGTGTATCCGACGCGACGATCATCATCCTGTGTGGGCGCACGTGCTCGTGTCCCGTATATTGACCGTGCGATTTTTGCCTTACTGTCCAAGATGTCTCGCAGGTCCTCTGTGTTGCCACAGGCCTTAGTATTTTTGACTGAGTGGTGACGGGGTGTGGTCTGAACTTTAGGCTGAAATGCCTCTCTGGCTTAGCCGCGTAGAGCCGGTCAGCCGCATCGTACACTGGTGAATGAGGTTTCAATGCTTTGTCCTCGAGGTGAGGTAGCAACCTGCATTTTGGGTAACTCCTGGACGGGCGCTCGAGTTCATGCTCCTTGGCCGCAAGGACTTCAGTCCATCTATCTGCTAGCAAGTCTTGATCAGCTTGAAGCTGTTGTTGTTTCTTCTTTAGGCTACTTGCCGTGGCCATAAGCCGGCGCTTGAAGCGCTCTTGCTCGACGGGGTCCTCAGGAACGATAAACTCATCGTCGCCAAGGCTCACCTTGTCTTCAGAGAGAGGCATGTAATTGTCCTCATCCGGTTCTCCGTCTGCTGCCTGCTCTGGGGGGCTAGCTTTTTCGTCCTCTAGCTCTGCACCGTGCTGGAGGGGATTGTTGTTTTCTTTGACGCTATCCGAAGTGTTATTATCTCTTGTGACGGTATCACTGCTCTTGCTGTGGCGGGACTTAGAGCGGCGCCGCTGACGTCGGCGCTTGGGTTGCTTCTTGGAGGGGTCATCCCCCGTTTTCTCGTCGCCATTGGCTTCTTTGGAGGTGTCCACCATGTATATATCATATGAGGAGGTGGCGGTCCAGTGCCTCGAGGGCGGTGGTTCCTGTTCGTCTCCGGCTTCGCCATCCATACCCTCGAAGTCTTCAGAGCCGAAGTCGAGCATGTCGGTTAAGTCGTCGACAGTGGCTACTAAGTGGGTGGTGGGTGGGCAACGAATTTCTTCGTCGTCCGCATCCCATTCTAGCCGGACATAGTTCGTCCAAGGTTCTCCTGACAGGGAGAGATACCTTACTGAATTTAGCACATCCCCAAAGAGTGAGTGCTGAAAGATGTCCGCGGAGGTGAACTCCATGATCGGCGCCCAGTCGGACTCGACGGGCACGGATATGAGCAGCTCGGAGTCTGTGGCCGGAGATGAATCCTGTGGTTTGGCAACACGGCTCTCGTAAGGGGTGAAGTCAGTATTCGGCTCTATCGCCACTGAGAGTGCGGCCTCCATGGTGGGTTCCATCCCTCCGCTCTTGGATGGGGCAACTTGCTCCGGATTGATGGACGGAGTAGCTGCGGATGCAATCTCCCGAACACTGTCCGACGGCAGAGTTACGTCATGCTCGTCAAGACTGTACGGCGCGTCCGACCTGGACTCGAATCCGTCGAAGATCAAGTCTCCGCGGATGTCGGCCGTGTAGTTCATGTTTCCAAATCTGACCTGATGGCCAGGGGCATAGCTCTCAATCTGCTCCAGATGGTCAAGCGAATTGGCCCGCCGTGCAAAGCCGCCGAATATGAAGATCTGTCCGGGGAGGAAAGCCTCACCCTGGACCGCATCGCTAGAGATGATCGAAGGAGCCATCAAGCCTTATGGTGGCGACACAGTGGAACTCTCAATGAAAGCACCAATGTCGGTGTCAAAACAGGCGGATCTCGGGTAGGGGGTCCCGACGTGTGCGTCTAAGGCGGATGGTTACAGGAGGCAGGGGACATGATGTTTACCCAGGTTCGGGCCCTCCTGATGGAAGTAAAACCCTACGCCGTGCTTGACTATTCTTGATGATATGAGTATTACAAGAGTAGATCTACCACGAGATCAGTGAGGCTAAACCCTAGAAGCTAGCCTATGGTATGATTGTATGTTGTCCTACGGACTAAAACCCTCCGGTTTATATAGACACCGGAGGGGGCTAGGGTTACACGTGGTCGGTTACAAAGCACGAGATATCCATATCCGTATTGCCTAGCTTGCCTTCCACGCCAAGTAGAGTCCCATCCAGACATGGGACAAAGTCTTCGATCTTGTATCTTCATAGTCCAACACTCCGGCTGTAGCGACCAAACCTCAAATGGTCCAATCTCTGTGCTCAGGTGTCATCCCTGGATCAGTAATGCTGACAACACACAGTACTTGAAGGATTTATAACAGAGTAGCAATCACACACTTATTACATCGAGTGTCTCAAAAGAGAACTTATTACAATAAATATGGCTTAAGGCCATCTAATAACGATAACAGCGGAAGGCTTCGAAGATAAGTGAGTCCATCAACTCCAACGACATCACTGAGTATAGAACCACGACCTAAAAACTCCTTAATCATCGTCTGAAAAGTCTGCAACATTAATGTTGCAGCCCGAAACGGGTCAGCACATGGAATATGCTGGCAACATAACACATAGAGAGTAATGGAATGAAATAGGCTATTCTATATGCATATTTGGCTGGTGGAAAGCTCTATGGTTACAGTTTTGCGTAAAGCCAATTTTTCCCTACTGCAAAGGAAATAAATTTTATTTAACTATCATGGTAGTTGTTAAGATTTGAGAATGGTTGACAGCATTCTCAATCCCAATTAAGCATCAACATTAATCAAAACCCATCAAAATTAATTTTTAGAGTAACATGTTGAGATTCACATGATAATCTAGGTACTAGATACTCAAGATCTCAATAATCGGGGACATGGCTAATCATGATTAGTTTATACACTCTGTAGAGGTTTGCGCACTTTTCCCCACAAGACTCGATCGCCTCCGTTTGGTTTCTCGCACTGCATGGTGTTTGAGAAGACAGATGACCGAGACATAGTCTTTCAGAAGCGCTAACACCTTACGATCGGGTAGACCGTTACACCTACTTTCCCCTACATCTGCTAGTCTACCACTGTAAGAGTTCGCACAACTTAGTCAACTATGCTAGAGCCCATAATGGCTTGCGGCTGCACACGGAAGTTTCTAGCATGAATAATCTCATGATCCCTTTGAGCCTGGATGGCGGTCCATAGAAAAAAACAGGCAATCCTGGAATACCCAGGTGCCTCAATGCACCCAGATGTGTGTTTAAGTTGCCTCCTTAAGTAAACCATTAATTAACAATCTCACATCTGTTGTGGATACTCTCAAACCCAATCCACGTCTACGAGCATAGCATAACAGTATAAGCATAACGTAAAAGTAACTCCCAGGGTTTGATAACAACAGGTAATAGGTTCTACCTCATCTACTTCCCAAACCCACAATTTAATTAGATCCTAATCATGGAATGTGTGAGGATTGATCTAATGCAATAAAACTAGGTAGAGGGAAAACATGATCAAAGTGTTACTTGCCTTGCTGATGATCCAGGAAACCTAGCGATTCGAAGTAGCAAGCGGCGCACTCCGGGTACTCTATCGCAAACAAACAAGCATACAATAAGTACTCAATTAATGCACAAGTAAAACTGAAATAAGAGATCTAACCAGAAAGTTCAACTTAAGAACTCCGGTTGGCAAAAAGAATCAAATCGAACGAAGCAACGAAAGACAAACGACAAACAAAAAGGCTTCATTTACTATTTTGGATCTAGGGCAATTTTTACAGTGGAAAAAACTTGTTTAAGTTGGTTAAACGGAAAGAGGGTTTCGAGACGAAACTCCAGGCGCTTGAATCGCCTGATTCCGATAAACGAGCGAAAAGTTAAACTAAAACGAAAATCGGATCAGAAATCGCGATCTGAAAAATCGCGGATTTAATCCGAGAAAAAGAAAAACGACGAACGTTCGTTAAAACGAACGAACAGACGAATGCTCGCTAATTAAATAAACTGGAAAAACCGATCTATTTAAAAAAACCAAAACTAAAAAACAAACAAAAACGTCGGAAAAACCAAACGGTTTTTCGGCAAAAACCGGCGGCGGCGAGGTCTACCTCCGGCAGGCGGCGGCGCAGCGCAGTGGCGGCGGCGAAGGCGGCGGTGGCGGGCTAGGCGGCTAGGGTTTGAGGGGGGGTCCGGCTAGGCCTCCCCGGCTTATAAAGCCGGATGGGCCTAGTGTCCGGGTCGGACACGGCCCGTTAGGTTGGTTGCCTTTTTTAAATAGTTACGCTCAGAAAAAAACAAAAGGAATACTAAACTGACTCCAAAAATCCTGAAATAAATTTTCCCCGGCTTCTAAAATCAAGCCGCACATGATGAACATTTATTTGGGGCCTAAATGCAATTTTGAAAAACACGCATTTTCCTAAATTCAAATAAAATAGCAAATAAAACCAAAATAAAATCTTGTTTGATTTTACTATTAAATCCCCAATATTTCTTTATTTTGGGAAAGTCATTTTATTCCCTCTCTCACATTTTTATAATAGAAATAATTGAATATAAAATAAATAAAATCAAATGATCCTATTTTCAAAATTTGAGAAAACTCAAATATGAAAATAACGAAATCCCCAACTCTCTCCGAGGGTCGTCGAGTTGCGTGAAATTTCTAGGATCAACCAAAATGCAATAAAAATGATATGCAATGGTGATCTAGTGTATAACATTCCAAATTGAAAATTTGGGATGTTACACCGGCCAAAGGATATAGTCCGGCTGTCCGGAGACCCCCTAATCTAGGACTCCCTCAATCAGGGAGGGTAATTTTGTCCCTCGTGGATGCTTCGGCTTCCAGGTCTTCGGAGGCCGCTCTCTTTTTACCCTTGTGGGGAGGATATTCTTCCTCCTCCTCCTCCTCGTCGTCATCATCACCCTCGTGAGAGGACTGGGCATCAACATCTCCGGACATTGCGTCCGAAGTGCTCTCCTCCCTTTTCTTCTTCTTGTCCTTCTTTGTCGGCACCTGGTATGGCGCCGGGACCAGCATCCTCATTAGAAGAGGATTGGCCGGGTCTTCAGGGAGCGGAGCCGGACACCGCATCTGCTCCGCCTTCTTAATCCAGACCTGTAAGGGGATGGATTACTTAGCACCTCTCCCTCAGTTTGTTGAAGTCTATTGGTGTTCGGAGTTTTTAGAATTTACCTCAGAGGGCGGATGGTTGCAGTCAATGCCGGTGTCGTCTGAGGACATTGGCCACGATTTGTGCTTCTTAAAAAGCAGCTTCCAGATCCCCTTATGTGTTGTGCCATAGAACCGTTGTAGGGTCCACGGCCCTTCCGGGTTGAACTCCCACATCTTGAGGGGCCGCCTCTGGCAGGGAAGTTCTCGGCGGATCAACATCACTTGGACTAAGACAGTATGGGTAACGTCCTTCGCTATCATGCTCTTGACGCGCTTCTGCAGCCGCAGGACCTCAAGGACCGACCCCCAGTCCGGACTCTTGTCGGTCCAGGATGTAAGCCTCAGTGGGGGTTTGGATCTAAAGGCTGGTGCGGCCGCCCACTTGGAGCCGCAGGGTTCTGTAATATAGAACCATTCATGTTGCCATATTTTGACGGTGTCCAATAAGACTCCCTTTAGCCAATTGACTTTGGGAAGCTTACTCACCATGGCCCCACCATAGTTCGCGTGTTGCCCATTGACCACCTTTGGTTTCACATTAAAAATCTTGAGCCATAAGCCGAAATGTGGAGGGACATGGAGGAAGGCTTCACACACTATGATAAACGCCGAGATGTGAACGAACGAATTTGGGGCCAGATCATGAAAATCCAACCCGTAGGAGAACATGAGACCCCTTACAAATGGGTGAAGAGCGAACCGGAGTCCATGGAGGAAGTGGGGGATAAACACCACCCTCTCACCGAGCCCCGGAGTGGGGATGACCTGCGCTGGATCGGGAAGCCTATGCTTGATTTCCGTGGTCAAATACCGTGCTTCCCGCAGTTCCTTGATGTTCTCCTCCATGACGGAGGAGGGCACCCACTTTCCTTGAGAGCTGGCCATGGTCGGAGGAGTTGTCGGGAAGGGAAGAGCTTGGAGTTTGGGCGCTGGAGCTCGGGGATGGAGAGGCAAAGAGAATGAGGCGTGGGGTGGAATAGATGGGTTCTATCCACTTATATGGACTGCGAATTGAAGGAAATATGCCCTAGAGGCAATAATAAAGTTATTATTTATTTCCTTATATCATGATAAATGTTTATTATTCATGCTAGAATTGTATTAACCAGAAACATGATACATGTGTGAATACATAGACAAACAGAGTGTCACTAGTATGCCTCTACTTGACTAGGTCGTTGATCAAAGATGGTTATGTTTCCTAGCCATAGACAAAGAATTGTCTTTTGATTAACGGGGTCACTTCATTAAGAGAATGATGTGATTGACTTGATCGTTTAGTTTGTTGTTGTTGCTTTCTTCATGACTTATACATGTTCCTATGACTATGAGATTATGCAACTCCCGTTTACCGGAGGAACACTTTGTGTGCTACCAAACATCACAACGTAACTGGGTGATTATAAAGGTGCTCTACATGTGTCTCCAAAGGTACTTGTTGGGTTGGCGTATTTCGAGATTAGGATATGTCACTCTGATTGTCGGAGAGGTATCTCTGGGCCACTCGGTAATACACATCACTTAAGCCTTGCAAGCATTGCAACTAATGAGTTAGTTGCGGGATGATGTATTACAGAACGAGTAAAGAGACTTGCCGGTAACAAGATTGGACTAGGTATTGAGATACCGACGATCGAATCTCGGGCAAGTAACATATCAATGACAAAGGGAACAACGTATGTTGTTATGCGGTTTGACCGATAAAGATCTTCGTAGAATATGTAGGAGCCAATATGAGCATCCAGGTTCCGCTATTGGTTATTGACTGGAGACGTGTCTCGGTCATGTCTACATAGTTCTCGAACCCGTAAGGTCCGCACGCTTAAAGTTTGATGACGGTTATATTATGAGTTTATGTGTTTTATGTACTGAAGGTAGTTCGGAGTCCCGGATGAGATCGGGTACATGATGAGGAGTCTCAAAATGGTCGAGACATAGAGATCGATATATTGTACGACTATATTCAGACATCGGAAAGGTTCTGAGTGGTTCGGGTATTTTTCAGAGTACCGGGGAGTTACGGGAATACAGGGGAAGAAGTATATGGGCCTTATTGAGATTTAGGGGAGAGAGAGAGGCAGGCCGCGCGGCCCCCCAACGACTAGTCTGAATTGGACTAGGGGGAGGGGCGGCGTCCCCTCCTTCCTTCTCTTCCCTCTTCCCCTTCCTTGTCTCCTACTCCTACTACTTGGAAGGGGAGGAATCCTACTCCCGGTGGGAGTAGCACTCCTCCAGGGCACTCCATAGGGGCCGGGCCTCTCCCCCTCCTCCACTCCTTTATATATGTGTCCAGGGGGCACCCCATAGACACAACAATTGATCTCTTGGATCTTTTAGCCGTGTGCGGTGCCCCTCTCCACCATAGTCCACCTCAATAATATTGTAGTTGTGCTTAGGCGAAGCCCTGCGACAGTAGAACATCAACATCGTCACCACGCCGTCGTGCTGACGGAACTCTCCCTCAAAGCTCGGCTAGATCGGAGTTCGAGGGACGTCATCGAGTTGAATGTGTGCAGAACTCGGAGGTGCCGTGCGTTCGGTACTTGATCAGTCGGATCGTGAAGACGTACGACTACATCAACCGTGTTGTGCTAACGCTTCCGCTTCCGGTCTACGAGGGTATGTGGACACACCCTTCCCTCTCGTTGCTATGTATCACCATGATCTTGCGGGTGCGTAGGAATTTTTTTGATATTACTACATTCCCCAATAGTGGCATCCGAGCCTGGTTTATGCGTAGATGTTATATGCACGAGTAGAACACAAGTGAGTTGTGGGCGATACAAGTCATACTGCTTACCAGCATGTCATACTTTGGTTCGGCGGTATTGTTGGATGAAGTGGCTCGGACCGACATTACGCGTACGCTTACGTGAGACTGGTTCTACCGACGTGATTTGCACACAGGTGGCTGGCGGGTGTCAGTTTCTCCAACTTTAGTTGAACCGAGTGTGGCTATGCCCGATCCTTGAGAAGGTTAAAATAGCATTAACTTGACGAACTATCGTTGTGGTTTTGATGCGTAGGTAAGAACAGTTCTTGCTCAGCCCGTAGCAGCCACGTAAAAGTCACAACAAGAAAGTAGAGGACATCTAACTTGTTTTTGGAGGGCAAGATGTGATGAGATATAAATTGTTGCATGAGATGATCATGTTTTTGTTAAAGTTATCGGCAACTGGCAAGCCTTATGGTTGTCTCTTTATTGCATAAGATGCAAGTGCCAAATAATTGCTTTACTTTATCGCTATGCGATAGCAATAGTTGCAAGAGCAATAGTTGGCGAGACGACCATGTGACGACACATTGATATAGATCAAGATGATGGAGATCATGGTGTCATGCTGGTGACGATGGAGATCATGACGATGCTTTGGAGATGGAGATCAAAGGCACAAGATAATGATGGCCATATCATGTCACAGTTTTTGATTGCATGTGATGTTTATCTTTTATGCATCTTATTTTTGCTTAGTTCAACGGTAGCATTATAAGATAATCTCTCACTAAATTTCAAGATAAAAGTGTTCTCCCTGAGTATGCACCGTTGCCAAAGTTCGTCGTGCCCAAACACCACGTGATGATCGGGTGTGATAAGCTCTACGTCCATCTACAATGGGTGCAAGCCAGTTTTGCACACGTAGAATACTCTGGTTAAACTTGACGAGCCTAGAATATGCAGATATGGCCTCGGAACACTGAGACCGAAATGTCGAGCATGAGTCATATAGTAGATATGATCAACATAGTGATGTTCACCATTGAAAACTACTCCATTTCACGTGATGATCGGTTATGGTTTAGTTGATTTGGATCACGTGATCATTTAGATGATTAGAGGGGTGTCTATCTAAGTGGGAGTTCTTATGTAATATGATTAATTGAACTTTAATTTATCATGAACTTAGTCCTGGTAGTATTAGCATATCTATGTTGTAGATCAATAGCTCGCGTTTAGCTCCTCTGTTTTATTTTTGATATGTTCCTAGAGAAAACTAAGTTGAAAAATGTTAGTAGCAATGATGCGGATTGGATCCGTGATCTGAGGATTATCCTCATTGCTGCACAGAAGAATTATGTCCTTGATGCACCCATAAGTGACAGACCTATTGCAGGAGCAGATGTAGACGTCATGAACGTTTGGCTAGCTCAATATGATGACTACTTGATAGTTTAGTGCACCATGCTTAACAACTTAGAATCGGGACCAAGGTCAAAAAAACTTAGAATCAGGACTTCAAAGATGTTTTGAACGTCATGGATCATATGAGATGTTCCAGGAGTTGAAGTTAATATTTCAAGCAAATACCCGAGTTGAGAGATATGAAGTCTCCAACAAGTTATATAGCTAAAAGATGGAGGAGAATAGCTCAAGCAGTGAGCATGTGTTCAGATTGTCTGGGTACTACAATCGCTTGAATCAAGTAGGAGTTAATCTTCCAGATAAAATAGTGATTGACAGAATTCTCTAGTCACCATCACCAAGTTAGTAGAACTTCGTGATGAACTATAGTATGCAAGGGATGACGAAAACGATTCCCGAGCTTTTCATGACGATGAAATCGACGAAGGTAGAAATCAAGAAAGAGCATCAAGTGTTGATGATTAACAAGACCACTAGTTTCAAGAAAAGCGCAAAGGGAAAGAAAGGGAACTTCAAGAAGAACGGCAATCAAGTTGCTACTCAAGTGAAGAAGCCCAAGTCTGGACCTAAGCCTGGGATTAAGTGCTTCTACTGCAAAGGGACTGGTCACTGGAAGCGGAACTGCCCCAAGTATTTGGCGGATAAGAAGGATGGCAAAGTGAACAATGCTATATTTGATATACATGTTATTGATGTGTACTTTACTAGTGTTTATAGCAACCCCTCGGTATTTGATACTGGTTCAGTTGCTAAGAGTAGTCACTCGAAACAGGAGTTGCAGAATGAACAGAGACTAGTTAAGGGTGAAGTGACGATGTGTGTTGGAAGTGGTTCCAAGATTGATATGATCATCATCGCACACTCCCTATACTTTCAGGGTTAGTGTTAAATCTAAATAAATGTTATTTGGTGTTTACACTGAGCATGAATATGATTTGATCATGTTTATTGCAAAACGGTTATTCATTTAAGTTAGAGAATAATTGTTGTTCTGTTTACATGAATAAAACCTTCTATGGTCATACACCTAATGAAAATGGTTCGTTGGATCTCGATCATAGTGATACACATATTCATAATATTGAAGCCAAAAGATGCAAAGTTAATAATGATAGTGCAACTTATTTGTGGCACTGCCGTTTAGGTCATATTGGTGTAAAGCGCATGAAGAAACTCCATGCTGATGGGCTTTTGGAATCACTTGATTATGAATCATTTTGATGCTTGCGAACCACGCCTCATGGGCAAGATGACTAAGACTCCGTTCTCCGTAACAATGGAGCGAGCAACGGACTTATTGGAAATAATACATACTAATGTATGCAGTCCGATGAGTGTTGAGGCTCACGGCGGGTATTGTTATTTCCTGACCTTCACAAATGATTTGAGCAGATATGGGTATATCTACTTGATGAAACATAAGTCTGAAACATTTGAAAAGTTCAAAGAACTTCAGAGTGAAGTGGAAAATCATCGTGACAAGAAAATAAAGTTTCTACGATCTGATCGCAAAGACAAATATTTGAGTTACGAGTTTGGTCTTCAATTAAAACAATGTGGAATAGTTTCACAAAATCGTGCCACCTGGAACACCACAGCATAATGGTGTGTCCGATCGTCATAACCGTACCATTATTGGATATAGTACAATCTATGATGTTTCTTACCGACTAACCACTATAGTTTTGGGGTTATGCATTAGAGACAACTGCATTAACGTTAAAAAAGGGCACCATCTAAATCCGTTGAGACGACACCGTATGAACTGTGGTTTGGCAAGAAACCAAAGTTGTCGTTTCTTAAAGTTTGGGGTTGCGATGCTTATAAGAAAAAGTTTCATCCTGATAAGTTCAAACCCAAATCAGAGAAATGTGTCTTCATAGGATACCCAAAGGAGATAGTTTGGTACACCTTCTATCACAGATCCGAAGGCAAGACATTGTTGCTAAGAATGGATCCTTTCTAGAGAAGGAGTTTCTCTTGAAAGAAGTGAGTGGGAGGAAAGTAGAACTTGAAGAGGTAACTGAACTTGCTCCCTTATTGGAAAGTAGATCATCACAGAAATCTGTTTCTATGACTCCTACACTAATTAGTGAGGAAGCTAATGATGATGATCATGTAACTTCAGATGAAGTTACTACCGAACCTCGTAGGTCAACCAGAGTGAGATCAGCACCAAAGTGGTACGGTCATCCTGTTCTGGAGGTCATGTTAATTGACCATGACGAACCTACGATCTATGAGGAAGCGATGATGAGCCCAGATTCCGCGAAATGGCTTGATGCCATGAAATCTGAGAATGGATCCATGTATGAGAACAAAGTATGGACTTTGATTGACTTGCCCGATGATCGGTGAGTCATTAAGAATAAATGGATCTTCAAGAGGAAGATGGACGCTGATAGTAGTGTTACTATCTACAAAGCTCGAATTGTCGCAAAGTGTTTTCGACAAGTTCAAAGTGTTGACTACGATGAGATTTTCTCACTCGTATCGATGCTTAAAAGTCTGTCCGAATCATGTTAGCAGTTGCTGCATTTTATGAAATCTGGCAAATGGATTTCAAAACTGTATTCCTTCATGGATTTCTTAAAACAAGAGTTGTATATGATGCAGCTAGATGGTTTTGTCGACCCTAAAGGTGCTAACAAAGTGAGCAAGCTCCAGCGATCCATCTATGGATTGGTGCAAGCATCTCGGAGTTGGAATACATGCTTTGATAAAGTGATCAAAGTATATGGTTTTATACAGACTTGCGGTGAAGCCTGTATTTACAAGAAAGTGAGTGGGAGCACTACAACATTTTTGATAAGTATATGTGAATGACATATTGTTGATCGGAAAGAATGTAGAATTTTCTGGAAAGCATAAACGAGTATTTGAAAGGATTTTTTCAAAGAAAGACCTCAATGAAGCTGCTTACACATTGAGCATCAAGATCTATAGAGATAGATCAAGACGCTTGATAAGTTATTTCAATGAGTAGATACCTTGACAAGATTTTGAAGTAGTTCAAAATGGAACAGTCAAAGAAGGAGTTCTTGCCTATGTTGCAAGGTGTGAAGTTGAGTAAAGACTCAAAACCCAACCACAGCAGAAAATAGAAAGAGAATGATAAGTCATTCTCTATGCCTCAGTCATAGGTTCTATAAAGTATGCCATGTTGTGTATCAGACCTATTGTATACCTTAGCATGAGTTTTGCAAGGGAGTACAATAGTGATCTTGGAGTAGATCACTGGACAGCGGTCAAAATTATCCTTAGAGGACTAAGGAAATATTTCTCGGTTATGGAGGTGATAAAAGAGTTCGTCGTAAAGAGTTACGTCGATGCAAGCTTTTTACATCGATCTAGATGACTCTAAGTGTCAATCTGGATACATGTTGAAAGTGGGAGCAATTAGCTAGAGTGGCTCCGTGAAGAGCATTGTAGACATAGAAATTTGCGAAATACATACGGATCTGAATGTTGCAGACCCGTAGACTAAACTTCTCTCACAAGCAAAACATGATCACTCTTTGGGTGTTAATCACATAGCGATGTGAACTAGATTATAGACTCTAGTAAACCCTTTGGGTATTAGTCACATGGAGATGCGAACTAATTACATAAAGATGTGAACTAGATTATTGACTCTAGTGCAAGTGGGAGACTAAAGGAAATATGCCCTAGAGGCAATAATAAAGTTATTATTTATTTCCTTATATCATGATAAATGTTTATTATTCATGCTAGAATTGTATTAACCGGAAACATGATACATGTGTGAATACATAGACAAACAGAGTGTCACTAGTATGCCTCTACTTGACTAGCTCGTTGATCAAAGATGGTTATGTTTCCTAGCCATAGAAAAAGAGTTGTCATTTGATTAACGGGATCACATCATTAAGAGAATGATGTGATTGACTTGACCCATTCCGTTAGCTTAGCACTTGATCGTTTAGTTTGTTGCTATTGCTTTCTTCATGACTTATACATGTTCCTATGACTATGAGTTTATGCAACTCCCGTTTACCGGAGGAACACTTTGTGTGCTACCAAACGTTACAACGTAATTGGGTGATTGTAAAGGTGCTCTATAGCTGTCTCCGAAGGTACTTGTTGGGTTGGCGTATTTCGAGGTTAGGGTTTGTCACTTTGATTGTCGGAGAGGTATCTCTGGGCCCACTCAGTAATACACATCACTTAAGCCTTGCAAGCATTGCAACTAATGAGTTAGTTGCGAGATGATGTATTACGGAACGAGTAAAGAGACTTGCCGGTAACAAGATTGGACTAGGTATTGAGATACCGACGATCGAATCTCGGGCAAGTAACATATCGATGACAAAGGGAACAACGTATGTTGTTATGCGGTTTGACCGATAAAGATCTTCGTAGAATATGTAGGAGCCAATATGAGCATCCAGGTTCCGCTATTGGTTATTGACTGGAGACGTGTCTCGGTCATGTCTACATAGTTCTCGAACCCGTAAGGTCCGCACGCTTAAAGTTTGATGACGGTTATATTATGAGTTTATGTGTTTGATGTACTGAAGGTAGTTCGGAGTCCCGGATGAGATCGGGTACATGATGATGAGTCTCAAAATGGCCGAGACATAAAGATCGATATATTGTACGACTATATTCAGACATCGGAAAGGTTCTGAGTGGTTCAGGTATTTTTCGGAGTACCGGGGAGTTACGGGAATACAGGGGAAGAAGTATACGGGCCTTATTGGGCTTTAGGGGAGACACAGAGGCAGGCCGTGCCCCCCCCCCAATGACTAGTCCGAATTGGACTAGGGGGAGGGGCGGCGCCCCCTCGTTCCTTCTCTTCCCTCTTCCCCTTCCTTGTCTCCTACTCCTACTACTTGGAAGGGGAGGAATCCTACTCCCGGTGGGAGTAGGACTCCTCCAGGGCGCGCCATAGGGGCCGGCCCTCTCCCCCTCCATCACTCCTTTATATACATGGCCAGGGGCACCCCATAGACACAACAATTGATCTCATGGATCTTTTAGCCGTGTGCGGTGCCCCTCTCCACCATAGCCCACCTCGATTATATTGTAGTGGTGCTTAGGTGAAGCCCTGCGACAGTAGAACATCAACATCGTCACCACGCCGTCATGCTGATGGAACTCTTCCTTAAAGATCGGCTGGATCGGAGTTCGATGGATGTCATCGCATTGAACGTGCGCAGAACTCGGAGGTGCCGCGCGTTCGGTACTTGATCGGTCGGATCGTGAAGACGAACGACTACATCAACCGCGTTGTGCTAACGCTTCCATTTTCGGTCTACGAGGGTACATGGACACACTCTTGCGTCTTGCTGCTATGCATCACCATAATCTTGCGTGTGCGTCGATTTTTTTTTGAAATTAATACGTTCCCCAACACAAATATCAAGCGTCCCCTCCCTCGAGCCTTAAAACTCACATGTTCCAAAGGGGTCGCTCAAACCGCACGGTTAGGTTACCAAAACTCATATTGATGAGAATCCCGTAATAAGGGGGCGTGATCTTTGCTTTGACAAGATGTGTCGCCGGAGGTTGCGTATCGAAGCGTGAAAGGGGAGGCCAAAAAACGGTTCAAAGTAACAAAGTGGCTGGCCGTAACGTCTCACCAGTGAAATCTTCGGAGGATAGAACTTATCTATATTCTAATTCAGAGGTATGACTGTTGTATAGAGCCGGATATAGTACTGACGATCAACTGCTTTGAAGAATTCAGAGGAGGAACCCGCCTTGCAATGTCGAAGACAATCTGCGCGTCGGACACATCGTCATTGAAGACTGGTTCAGGGGCTACTGAGGGAGTCCAGGATTATGGGGTCCTCGGGTGTCTAGGCTACGTGATGTGGGCCGGACAGATTGGCCATGAAGATACAAGATAGAAGGCATTCCCTCATGTCCAGATGGTACTCTCCTTGGCGTCGAAGGCAAGCTTAGCATGCGGATATGTATATTCCTTTCTCTATAAACCGACTCTGTACAACCCTAGCCCCCTTCGATGTCTATATAAACCGGAGGGTTTAGTCCGAAGGGACAATCATAATCATAAAGGATAGACAATTAGGGTTTAGCCATTACGATCTTGTGGTAGATCAACTCTTGTAACCCCTATACTCATCAAAGTCAATCAAGCAGGACGTAGGGTATTACCTCCATCAAGAGGGCCCCAACCTGGGTAAACATCGTGTCCCTTGTCTCCTGTTACCATCGATCCTTAGACGCACAATTTGGGACCCCCTACCCGAGATCTGCCGGTTTTTACACCGACAACAACGGGATGCCATCGCTTCCCTACCACTTTGTGTGTGGTCGTGGGCGGCGAGGAACTCGGCCTGACGGGATGCGATTGCTTCCTTACCGGTTAGTGTGTGGCGCGGTGACATAAATAACGCTTGGTAAGAGCTCTGGGGTGGAGTGGCCGTACAACCATATAGTGCGTTGGTATGTCTAGAGCTCAACGACAGAAGACGAAGAAACTTTGGATTCCCCTCCAATCCTGGTCATTTATGACCGAGTAAAATGCATTGGCGGTCACCGAACTTGTCTTGATAGCTCACTTTGATCATTTTATATGAGATATGGTGATTATACTGTCACTGGCTCAGCGTATTGCTCCGTATTTGTCTGGTTGACCAATCAAACAGTCCGCATGCGCCTCATCAGCTCGTGTTTTTTATCTATATATCTATGCGGGCCTACCTGTCAGTGGAGAAAGAAATGAAAACCAAAATTATGCGTATGTGAGGAATGAAACCACGGACTCGTCGTTGCAATGCACACTCGTCAGCCAAATGAAAATGAAATACTTTGCGTTAAATGCACAAACTGATTTTTTTATATTATATGTGATGCACACATTAGTGCACACCGTCCATAGAGGTAAGTAGCATGTACGCGTGCAGACACTCATTCTCATGCTATCAAACCATGCTAATGCATGCACGTCGCCCTCTCAATCAAAGACCTGCTCATGGCGCAATGCTAACAGCGAGCCTGTCACCTGCGTGCCCCGACGGTGCCTGACATTACTGTTTAGATGTTTGTTGGCGGCCTCCGCGGACACCGAGCATGTATTCACCTGGCTCAACACCAACGGTCATACTTGTGCTTGCGCGCCGACCTGCTCGACAATAGCCATGGTTCTGCACACGATGCGACAATGTGACTCGGCGCCTTGCTCATATATATCATCCATCACAACGACAATCTATAAAACAACCTAGCTAGAGAGGGTACTATGGTACCTATATATGTATCGTGAGCGACCGATCATAGTGCCACTGCACTCGAGTGTGTTTTTGATCAATTTGTCCATTATTCGTAAGTTATGCATGGTTGTGTGGTGTCTAATGGTGGTCTTCAAAGGCTAGCTGGCAACAAGAGTGGTTGCATGGACGCCTGTTTGTCAATACGAGTTGCATACGCTTCAAAGGCTCGTCGTCCATGAGTTCACATTTTACCACCACGCCAGCATCTGACCGCCCTGGCCTACCGAAACCCCTTCCATCGCTAGTGCGCGCTTCCCGCCTAAAACGGTCACCATCTCTCCAGAACGTCAATGCTGCATTCACGGGACTTAACTGCATGTGCAGTTGGTGTGTCACTGACATACGGGCCAGATGCCTGTTGGGCCCACATGTCAGTGACCCAGCTACACCTGTAGTTAAGTCACTGAAGCAGCGTCGGCATTCACGGCCGATGCGACCTCTCAATGTCACCGGCATTGCAGCAGCAAGACGGCCGAGAGAGCGCCAGCCACGCGGCATCCTGGTGCAAGCGACTGCTCCGCATTAACAACACCACGACCATCCTTCCATCCGCCACCCACGTTAATGACACACGGCTGCCGACGAACCTACTCTAGTGCCATCCATCCATTCGTCTGCCGCGGCTCATTGCCATTCGCCCGCTATATTAACTTGAGCCCCAGCTCCCAGCCATAGACAAAGACCCACACTCATTCTCCTCCGGTCCCTTCCTTTTGTCGGCACGACTCCAACCATGGCCTCCTAGTGCTCCAAAGCTCTCTTGGATGTATTGTAGCAGGAGCATACGAAGGACATCGGTGGCTTTGCTCTAGGCGTGCTCCAAAGCTCTCTTGGACGTACTGTCGCAGGAGCAGATGAAGGAGATCGCCAGCTCCCTCCCGGTCGCCCTCTACCGCCACGACCACGAAGCTGGCGCGCGTGCGTGAGCACAGCCGGCAGCGAGGAAGAGTAGTATACGGTAGGTCGCTGCTGCTCTGGTCCCAGGAAGGCCACCGCTCCTCCACTCAGTCGATGCCAAGCTTGGTAGGGTAAACATCGGCATCTGATTAGCCGCTCTACGATGATGTGGAGGCGCAAATCTTCAGAACCTTGTGCATCAGAGGAGGAGGTTATCGAGGCGGAGCTAGAGAAAGCCGAGGCGGATGAGGAGGAGGCAAAGGCAATGTCCCGCGTTCTCGGGGCTCATGGCCGGACATGGTGGTCGGGCGTCGGTGATCATTTAGATTAGGTTTACAGTAGGTTTTAATATGGTTAGTGCAAAATATGCAAGGAATTTCGTCTAGTTTATAGGAAAAGTTTTTGAAATGTAATGAATTTCATCTGGTTAATTTGAAATTTGCTTTGTTTGAACGAATTTTGTCCGGTTAGTTCATATAGTTCTCGAAAGGTATGCGGGCAGCATTGGATGGCATCCTCTGGCATCATTGTCCTCGGACAGATGCCGGTGTAAATTTGTGGGCCAGTGCTGGAGATGCCCTAACTATCATGCTATAATCGCTAATAGTGCTCCATAATTTCGCAGGGAACCATGATCCCTCGATCAAAATCAGATCCCCCGTGTTTCGCACTCCTCCCATGTATGAGCGTAGACTCTTGCTTACATAAAAATGGAGCAAGTGGACGGCACTATAGCACGTCATATCACTCAAACTAGCCCGCCTAACACACGGGAAAGCCCCGCCCTCGTCATTTTGTTCTGGATTTCTATCGATCGATCGCACAAAAATGTTATGCTTTGCAAGTTCAAAAGGAAAAGGCGGCACACTTACAACTCGTATGCATCTCATTCCCGTCACACCCCCGACTGTCCGGCTCGCACGCTGCTCACCAGAGGGGACACATTTTCTTGCATTTTCACTGACATGCATTGGTGCGCGTCGGTCCTAAACAAACGGTTTTTAACCCCTTTCCACGACGGCAACTGGAACTGTGGCTAAGTGAGTGTGGGCGATAGGGGGGTCCTTCCCACACGACCCGGAAACCATCGGGGATATGCCCTCCTGGCACACACGTTCCGCAAAATGAGGTCGTGTGCGACCGGTGAGCGCTCAAATACGGAAATACATACAATACAGCTAAAAAAATACAATTATACGACAAAATTATTTCTGTCGCAAGTACATCCCACACAATCGCTCCAAGGAAAATGTTTCCGTTCACAGGTACATCACACACAATTTTTGCCTCTAAATCGTTTGTTATAGCGTTGCCATTGCACACGATATTAAAATTTTTATCGTTTGCGTTATTGAATGCATCACACACGGTGCGTACATTGAAACTGTGTGGCAAAGGCTGTCCATCACACACACTTTTTATGTGATAAACATTTGCGCAAGGTGGCTAACGCAAATAGTTTTCAAGAGAACGTCGTGTGTGCAATGGAGATCAGTCGTGCACGTAGTGGATCGTAGAAACGTTTCTGATCTCCATGTACATCGCAGACGTTTCGCTTTCACAAACCGTGTGCAGTGTAATCCCTATTTAATCCAATTAATCCCTAATTTAAAAATCACAGGTTATGAACTTGAAAGTAGGCAATGACCTATTTCATATCCAACCATGTTTATTACAAATATAGGTTCAACCACAAATCCATAATTCAATGCACATGTACATATACTGAAGAACTACATAAGCACCAAGTAAAGAATGATGAACCACAGTTGTACTAAAGACTGTAAAGAGAGAGGCGAAAGACATTCTGGTTGCTGGAGAAGGTGAAGCGGAATGCCCATATTGTGCCCTCCTCCATGCGTAAGGCGCGCATGACTCTAGGCCAACCCCTTGTGATGGATGCCCGTCCATCCTTCACTGTCTTCATTAGGACTTCTCGATGCTCATTGTAGTCTGGATGAAATACTTTAACCTTTCATTGCGTGTCCACCAATCATGTACTTTGCGAGGTAACCTTGAGTGAACTGCTTCGAGAACCACTGGGAACGAAAAAGATTCAGACATTGTTTTCTAGCAACTCATTATGGGCAGTACAAAGAGAAGGTTGTAGAGTTTGTAGACCATCCTACAGCTCACTGTTGTGTTGGATAGAGCATAAACAAATAATTTGCTTGCCACCATTCGTATCTTTTTGCTAATAATCCTTATCAGTTTCCTCACTTGATGCTTGTTCATCAGTATCTCATTTCCCCATACGCAAAAAGGGTCGATGCGTGGATCCTTGCCAAGGGCATATGTACCTACAAGCAACAAGTCAATATTAGAAGCTAACGAGTGTCCAGGCCTGGATCTATATGCATTACATTATGGAACGACGGGGGGAGTACAAGCCGAGGGATGAAGCTAACCTCGGCGGAAAATGGTGGCCACTCTTGTTGTTGTCCTGCATAAGTAGTGGAAAGGCATGATAAGTACGTCAATCTTAACATCAAACAAATATAGCGAAGGTAAACAACATCATCTCCAAATGATAGCTTGAATGTGTTGGTTTCGGCATGCTGTTAAAGCGGATATAAAATGGAAGGCAATGTTACCGACAGCAGGCTTAACAGCAATCAAATATTGCAATTCAAACTAGTATTGTTTAAAATGAATGGAACATAGGTAATGCTTAAACATCACACTAGATAAATGTGTAAAAATGAAATAAAGGACATGTGTTAACTACACCAGGAATAACTGGAACCAAATATATCCGTTCAAACTGGTATTGATGTAGTCGAGCGGCACAGTTCCGACTTGCACATAATGAACCACACATTGTGAATGATTGAAATAAACAAGGCATAAATGACTAGTATAACAACCAAATATAGCCATTGAAACTGGACAGAGTCTCACTGCAACCAACCTAACAAGCAAATATAGATAAACAAGGCATATGCTTGAAAACTGGACAAATGCTCACTGCAACCAACCTAACAAGCAGATAAAGATAAATAAGGCATCTATTTGATAACTGGAGAAATGCTAAAAAAGCAACCTAACAACCAAATACAGATAAACAAGGCATCTGCATGATAACTGGACAAATGCTAAAAAAGCAACCTAACAACCAAATACAGATAAACAAGGCATCTGCTTGATAACTGGACAAATACTCACTGCAACCAAACTAAGAACCAAATACAGATAGACAAGGCATCTGCTCGATAACTGAAAAAATTATCACTCCAACCAACCTAACAACCAAATAAAGATAAACAAGTGTCGGGGAAACTGATCCACGAACACCTATGGGGCCGGCGGACTGGGCCCCTTTCGGTTCGGCGGGGGGCGGAGGTCGCACGAAGAGCAGATCGAGGCGAGGCACACGAGCGGTTTACCCAGCTTCGGAGCTCTCCGAAGAGATAACACTCCTACTGCTGCTTGTCTGGTTGTATTATCTGGTGTTCTTGCTCTCAAGCGAGAGAGTGTGATGTTTTCTAGGCTACGAATGAATCGAAGCAAACTGTCCGAACCTCTAAAACCCCAAACCTCCTCTACGTTGCGCATGGGCCTCCTTTTATACGCTAAAGGGGTCACCGACAGGTGGCAACGCAGAGGAGGGTAAAAACGTAAAAAGCGAGGTAGTTGATACAGTTGCTTGTACAGTGCACCCTACCTAACCCTGACGGCAGGGGACAAGGGCATTAAATGCCCGTCTGAGTCGCCCGAACAGTGCAGAAAAGGACCGTTAGGGGCGCCACTGTTCGCCACGATGGCGATCTTGTCAGCTTCGCATGCCACTGCGCACCCCTGGCTGCACAGCCTCCCGCCATGCGTGCCCGGAGAGGCCCCCAGAGCGACACGTTAGTGGATGCGCTGGAGCGTGGGCGCAGAGTGGCCGCCTGCCGCGGCAAGCGCCTTGCCGCTGTTGTTATCTTGCCGGGTCCAGAAGCTCGTCGCTTACCGGGCCTCGGGGTACCTTATTTAGTCTTCCCGGCAAGCTCCTCTTGTCGGGGCCTTTTTGCCTTGCCGGAGCGCGTGGCGCGTCGCGGCAAGTTCCTTGGAGCGCCTTGGTTGGCCTTCCCGGCAAGCTCCTCTTGCCGGGGTCTTGTATCCTTAACTTAAATACTTTGTTCTTGGATGGCTCCAAGGGAACCTTGGGGGATCTTGGCGTTCGCCCGGCAAGCCTTTGCCGCGGGGTGCTGCAACTGCCCGTGCACAAGTTCGGGGTACTAGGGTACCCCTATTCTAGTACAACGACAGGAGCCCCCGGGCCTGGGCCAGACACGGAGCCGAGCGCTGTTGGGCCAGGGCCAAGACAGGGCATGGGCACACGCGGGCTGGGCCGCGCCAAATCTTGCTCCGCATCCACCGCGCTCTCCCATAACGGCACGCGTTGAATGCGGCATCGTGGGAGAGATCGTGGGTGGTCGTTTATTTGGAAGGCCGAAACGTCCGCCCCATCCCTCTTTATAAGCAGAGGGAACAGAGGCAGTTCGTTCCCCCTTGCTGGTTGCTGCTACTCCTTCTTCACAAACTCCGCCGCTCCCCCCTTCTTCTCGAAGCCGAGAGAGCAGCGCTCCACCCCCCCCCCCCATTGCCACCAGCATCACCACGCCGTCGACTTTCCCCACCACCTTCGCCATGGCCCCGAAAGCCGAAAAGGGAAAGGGTGTGAAGTCGGCCGAGGCGCAGCGGCTCGCGGCGCTGCGGAAGGAGCGGGCGATCTTCACCCCCAGCTCGGCCTGCAGGAGCTGAGGGAGTACTTCTACCTCTTTTGGGCGACGGAGACGCGTGCGCATCAGCGCACGAGGGTACTCCCGGCCGCTGCCTCGGAGTTGGCTCCAAATGGGTACGCGTTCTTCCCTCTATTGTTCTATTGCGGGCTCTGCCCGCCCTTCTCGGAGTTCTTCTGTGATATTATGAACACATATGGCTTCCGCCTCCTTGACTTCACCCCCAATGCTGTCCTGACCATGGCAGTTTTCGCACACTTGTGCGAAAACTTTGTCGGAGTCCACCCTAGTGTTTCCCTTTTTCGCCACTTCTTCATACCTCGGGTAGAGAGAGGAGAGCCGCTTGCCGGAGGGATTGCCTGGGTCTCGAGAGTCGGCAAGAAAGAGGCGTACTTGGAGGGTGAGCTCTGCAGCAAGTGGGAGGAGTGGAGAGCGGAGTGGTGCTGGATCGTTGAGGAGAATTCGCAGCCCTTCACCGCCGTGCGCCAAACTCCAATAGTGCGCGGCAATGACTGGAGCAACGTGGCCCCGGAAGACGAGAGGCTGAAGATCGCCATCACTAGGATTCTTCGCCTCAGGCTTGCCGGGCTCACCGTAGGTGCTGTCGGGGCAGATTTCCTCCGCCGCCGCATTGCCCCCCTGCAGGAGAGGGGGAGGCCCGCTTGGGAATTCAAGAATTCGGCGGACATCATGAGGCTGCGGCCGGGCCTCAACTACAACTTCACCGTCTTGGAGCTGGATGCAATGCTCTTGGAGTTATTCAAACGTGACCCCCAGCACCCATTCACACTGCCGAGGGGCGTAGTTCCTTTGGGCAATAACTCTTCGCTTGACCGGATCCGCACCATGATGCCATTGTGCGATTCACACGGCATCGTCCCAACTTGGCAAGAGCCTGCGGATGACGTTGTGCGAGCGTTCTTCGACACCTTGGAGGAAGTGCCGGTCCGTGCTAACGAGCAGAAGAGCCTCACCCGTGACACCACCGACGAGGAGCTGCAGCTCATTGCTACTAGGGCGGAAGAGGCTGCGGCCGCAGCTGCTGCCGGCGTGTTTGGGTTCACTGTGGAGGAGGCGGAGGCTGCGGAGGTGGCTAACCTTGCCGAGCGCGCGGAGTTCATGGGCGAGGAGGAGCCTGCCGGTTCCGAAGCCGAGCCGAGCGAGGCCGGCGATGAGGAGGCTGAGCCTTCAGAGATCTTGCTGCAGGCAGAGCTCCCGGCCCCACCAAGGAGGCACCTTCGCAGGGCCGGGGACGCAGCGGGGCGGCAGCCGGCTCCACAGCCACCGAGCCGCGTGACGCGCTCTACCGCGGCATGCAATGTTGCCGCGGGAGCGCCTCACGCAACAGCGGCAACTGGAGCGGGATCTTCCCGGGCCACTGCCACTGCCCCCGCCAAGCGGGCAAGGGATCCTACTCCTCCACCTCGCCGCACCGGAGGAGGGCCGGACTTTGATCTTTCCGCGCTCAGCTCCGACGAAGAGGAAGAAGAGTGAGTTTCTTTGGTGCTCTTATAATTCTTCAATCTTGCTGTTTATATCTTGTATCTGACTTGCTTCAATCTGGACTCCTTTCTTTTCAGAACACTGGCCCAGAGAGCGGCGAAGAGGGCCAAGGCCGCGGTGATCGTCATCGAGGATGACCCCATCGTGTCAGCAGGAGGTGGGCCCGAGACCACCTTGACGGACCCGGCAATTACCCCTCAGAGCAGCCCCCAGCGCAGCCCCCAGCGTAAGTTCATAGTTTAGCCTTCTGCTGTCGGGCGCGCTTGAGTGCTTTTTCCTTTGTTGATATCTTGCTTGTTGACTTGTGCAGGAGCAGAGCAGCCTCATCAGGAGCGCCCGGAGGCTGGTCCCGAAGCGCCACCTGCTTCGACTGTGCCGCCAAGGGAAGAGTCCCGGCAAGGGAGCGCTCTCCGGCAAGGGGGGACTCTCCGGCAAGGGACGGCACCGCTGATCCTGCGGCGACCGAGGCCGCAACTGAAGATCTTGGCGCAGGTAATCCACTTGCCCAGAAACTTTCCCTTGGGTTCTGCTTCTTCCGTTTTTCCTTTTTTGGATTTTTGATTGATTTTCCTCCCTTCTTCGTTCTTCAGACCCATCTACGGCTGAGCCAATGGAGACAGAGGGCGCCGGTGAGGAAGGTGCCGGTGCTGATGAGACCGCCGGCGAGGAGGCCGCCGGGGCTGCTGCTGCGGAAGCCGGCGAGGGGTCGGGCGATCGCACTGATGACCCTGAGGCCGCAGGAGCGCCGGGCGCTGCGCCGACCGCCGAACCCTCTACCGCTTCTGCGGAGCCGGGCTTCGAGGAGGCCCAGCCTGGCGCCTACTTGAAGGCTGGTGACAATATCTTCATCAAGCTACCCTGGGCGTCGAGCTCCAGGGCGCCGGTCGAGGGGGAGACTTTTGACGGGGAGGTGCTCGCCTCTGCTGGACTGTCATTAGTTCACGCGCCCGGCAGCAGCAGCGGCGAGCCTGAGGAGGAGGAGCTGCTGCGGAAGCTGTTGTCACTCTACCGCACCCGGCAAGCCAAGCTGGCTTCCCGGGAAGCGCTTGTCGCGAAGGCGGGAGTTGACATGGAAAAGCGAGCGGAGGAGCTCCGGGGCCAAAATCAAGAAGCTCTCCGGTCCCTTGCGCAGGAGCGGGAGCGAGTCGACGAGGAGCGCACGGCCTTTCTTCTCGAGAAGGCTGAGGCTGAGAAGGAACAAAGGCTGGCTGCCGAGAAGCAGTCCGCACAGGAAGGTGAACTAGTACAGCGGAAGGCCAACCTCGACAGCTACGAGGAAGAGCTCGCCGAGCGTGAGCAAGCACTTGGCGGGGCGCTCAAGGAGGCAAAGGACACCGCGGCAACTGCAGAGGCTGCCAAGAAAGAGCTAGAGGAGAAGGTGGCGCAGCTGGAGGCCGATATTGGGAAGAGCGGCGAGGAGCTTGCCGCGCTCAAGCGTGAGTGTGAGAAGGATGCTGCCGCCCACGATGAGCTGCAAGGCCTTCTCGCTGAGAGGGGCAAGGAGCTCAGCGCCGCCAGGGATTCCAAAGCAGACCTGGAGCTGAAGCTGGTCACATTGACGCAGACGCTGGAGGCCGCCAAGGAGCGGGAGAAGACCTTGTCGGAGAAGGTCAAGGCTGACGCGGCGCTGCTGGAGAGCATTGCAGTTACCCAGAACTCGTTCAGAGACACAGTGGAGCACTGGACCGTGGGTCTGGTGAACACTGCCGCAGTCATCAACGAGGAGCTGGCGCAGCTGGGGATGGAGGACTTTGGGTATCCTTCCGACGAGAGTCTTCAACCCAGCGCCAAGCTCAGCCTATTCTTCAAGGGCGTGGCAACGGCACTCCAGCGGCTCCGGGAGAGGATCCCGAAGCAGCTGGCCGACGAGTCGCGCAAAATCTGCGCCGGGGTTCTCCAGAAGGTGCTGATGAAGGTAGCCTTCCGCAATCCAGGCCTCAGCTTCACCAACGTCCTCAGGTCCTTGCCGCCTGACGCTGATCTGGATGCACTCAAGGCCCTTGTCGCACCCATTGTGGACAAGGTGAGCGAGATCAAGAGAGTCGAGGGTGGACGCGTAGATTAGGCCGCCCATTTCTTCTTTCCCCTTGTCGCTGCTAATCATGTTATGAAAACAGTCTGTTAGAGCTGCGCCAAGTTATCTTGTAATATAACTTTATTTCTTTCTATCAATTGCTATGTTATTTCCTTTACTAGATTCCTTCCTTTGTATGTTATTACCCTACGCTTCTAGGGAACTTGTCGGCGCAGGCGCCCGAGCCGCGAGCGCTGAGTGCGGAACTTCAGCAGCCTGCTGGCGGCGCTGCTTCCGACAAGAAACCTTGTCGTGACTAGATGCAGCACGCTTAAGCTGTTGAGCGGACTCGAAACAAAGTAAGGGCGCAAATAGCCACGAGTTGGTTCCTCCGCGCACAGGTTTTCCATACAAAGCAGGGTCGTTCGAGGAAGATAACTCAAAAAAAATTTAAAAAGTGATTGCTCAAACTTTGGCAACTTAGCTTTTCTGTCATTTGCTTCCCGGTAAGGCAAGTCTTTGCTTGAACGACGCCTGGCCCATACCACAATCTTCTCCTTCCCTCCCCGGCAAACTTGTGTGCGAGAGAACCTTCTTTTCCTTTAAAAGAAAAAGAAAGAAGAGAAAATAATAATATGGAGCTCTTCGGCTCGTTACTGCTTACCGGATGTAGGTGCTGCACAAAGTGTCAGATAATGGCATGCAAGAAAGGAACTAACGCATGAAATGGACAAGCTGTGCGGAGCACATGGGGTTTTACTTATGCACGGGATCTGCGCCCGGCTTTGTACAAAGCATTACATGCAACAGCGGCAAGACTTGTACAAAAGGTGGTTGCCGGAACGGGTTCCGGCAACCGCGCCTTATGGGAAAAACTTACGAAGATGTTCTATGTTCCAGGAGTTGCTCACCGGAATGCCATCTTCGGTCTCAAGGTGGACAGTGCCAGGCGTTGTGACTCGTCTCACCCGATAAGGGCCTTCCCACTTCGGCGTCAACTTGTTGGAATTCTTGGCGGACTGAATGCGCCGAAGAACAAGGTCGCCTTCCTCGAAGCTTCTGGCTTTAACTTTGCGGCCATGATAGCGGCGCAAAGCTTGCTGGTATCGAGCAGCTCGTACAGCAGCCTGAAGACGATCTTCCTCAAGGAGCAGCGCGTCGTCTTGCCGCAGCTATTCTTGCTCAAGCTCATCATAAGCGAGCACTCGAGTTGATCCGTATACGAGTTCCGTGGGGAGAACTGCCTCTGCTCCATAGACTAGAGCGAAAGGTGTCTGGCCAGTGGCTCGATTTGGCGTCGTTCTGATCGACCAAAGAACCACCGGCAGCTCCTCGATCCAGTTCCTTCCGCACTTGTGCAGCTTGTCGAAAGTTCTGGTCTTGAGCCCGCGCAGCACTTCAGCATTTGCCCTCTCTGCTTGACCGTTGCTTCTTGGACGAGCAACAGAAGCGAAGCAGACCTTGGCGCCAAGGTCTTGGACGTACTGCATGAAGGTGCGGCTCGTGAATTGCGTGTCGTTGTCGGTGATGATCCTGCTAGGGACCCCGAAACGGCAAACAATTGACCTGTAGAACTTGACTGCTGACTGTGCTGTCACCTTCCTCACTGGCTGCACTTCTGGCCACTTTGTGAACTTGTCGATTGCGACGTACAAGTACTCAAAGCCCCCGACAGCTCGGGGGAAAGGGCCGAGGATATCGAGCCCCCAGACCGAAAACGGCCAGGATAAAGGGATTGTCTGGAGAGCTTGAGCTAGCTGGTGTATCTGTTTGGAGTGGAACTAGCACGCTTCACACTTGGTTACTTGTGCAGTTGCATCCTGCAGGGCTGTCGGCCAAAAGAAACCTTGCCGGAAAGCTTTGCCGGCAAGTGCTCTTGCACCAATGTGGTGGCCACATATGCCTCCATGTATCTCCGCCAACAGCTTTTGTCCATCTTCCCGGCGAATACACTTCAATTTCACACCATTGAGTCTTCTTATGTGCAGTATGCTATCGACAAACTGGTACATACTTGACTGCCGGGCTACTCTTTCCGCTTCTTCTTGTTCTTCGGGAAGTTCTCCTGTCTGAAGGAAGTGGACAATCTGCTGTGCCCATGCTGGAGCTTGTGGCTCAACAACAAGGACTAAAGGCACATTTTCTGCTGCGGGAACATCCGCTTCTACGGCAAGGGCTTGCGGCCCTGCCGGAGCTTGATGTTCCCCAGCAAGCTTGCCAGAGCAAAACTTGTCGGGAGCGTCTGCTTCAACGGAACAAACCATAAGGCTTGCCGGAGCAGACTGCCCCTCAGCATCCTTGGTGTTGATCTTGGGGACTTTCTTGGCGACGGCTTCAGGGAGCTCTGCTGGAAAGTAGTCACCAGAAACCAACTTCCTCTTCTTGCTTTGTCCAGTTGATGGTGTTACAGATGGTTGAGTCAACTTAAGCACAAAGATCCCTGGTTCCACAGGTAACTTTAGTGCGGCGCACTTTGACAGGCCATCAGCAATATCATTCTGAGCTCTTGGGATATGCTCCATTTGTAGGCCGTCAAAGTGCTCTTCTAGCTTCCTCACTTCATCAACATACGCTTCCATCAACGGACTCTGGTAGTTCTTGTTCACTTGTCGAACGACAAGCTGTGAGTCACCCCTGACAATGAGCTTCTTAATCCCAAGGTCTGCTGCGATTCTAAGACCGGCAAGCAATCCTTCATACTCTGCAGTATTGTTGGTTGCTTGCTCTTTGGGAAAGTGCATCTGGACTACGTACTTGAGGTGCTCTCCGGTGGGTGCGACAAGCAGCACGCCTGCACCGGCGCCTTGCAGCGAGAAGGCACCATCAAAGTACATCAGCCACTCTTTGCTTGCCTCTTTGACGGAGATGCTCGTTTCTGAAATTTCTTCATCTGGGGTTGACGTCCACTCTGCTATGAACTCTGCCAATGCTCTGCTTTGGATAGTTGAGGTGCTCTCAAACTTGAGGCCAAAGCTTGACAGTTCCAGCGCCCACTCGACAATCCTGCCCGTTGCTTCTGGATTTTGCAGTATCCTCTTCAGTGGAAAGCGAGTGACGACTGTGATCTCATGTGCTTGGAAGTAATGGCGCAACTTTCTTGAGGCCATGAGGAGGCCGAAAAGCAACTTCTGCACACCAGAGTACCTTGATCTAGCCCCCTGCAGAAGAGAACTGACAAAGTAAACTGGGCGCTGCACCATTCTCCTTGGCATCTTATCATGCTCCTGCGCAAACCCATGTTTGTCGGGACCAGAGCTTGTCGACGAAGCCCCCTGCTTGTCGCTGGATGGATCTGCCGTGGTTGCTGGCTCATCATCCGCCTCCCTCTCCGCCACTAATGCAGCACTAACCACTTGATTGGTTGCCGCTATATATAGCAGCAACTTCTCTTGCGGCTTAGGTGCGACAAGCGTTGGAGTGGAGGACAGGTATCTCTTCAAGTCCTGCAGCGCAGCCTCCGCTTCCGGAGTCCATTTCATTGGACCTGCCTTTTTCAAAATTTTGAAAAATGGCAGGGCGCGCTCAGCAGATTTAGAGATAAACCTGCTGAGAGCAGCCACGCAACCGGCAAGCCTTCGTACATCCTTGACGCGCTTTGGTGCATCGATCTGCTCAATGGCTTTGATCTTGTCGGGATTGGCTTCAATTCCCCGCTGAGACACGAAGAACCCGAGAAGCTTGCCGGAAGGGACTCCAAACACGCACTTCTTGGGGTTAAGCTTGAGGTTGATCTTGCGCAGATTTGCAAATGTTTCGTCTAAATCTTGAATCAGGGTCGCCATGTTCTTGCTCTTGACCACTATCTCATCCATGTAAGCTTCCACATTTCTGTGTATTTGTGGCTCAAAAGCATGGTGGACTACCCTTGAGAATGTTGAACCAGCATTCTTCAAACCGAAAGGCATCCGTATGAAGCAGTATGTGCCACACGGGGTGATAAATGCGGTTTTCTCTTCATCTTCTTCTGCCATGAAGATCTGATGGTATCCTGAGTATGCATCAAGAAATGAAAGCAAATCACATCCGCCTGTGGAGTCAACAATCTGGTCAATACGCGGCAAGGGAAATGGGTCTTTGGGACAAGCTTTATTAACATTAGTGAAGTCAATACAAAGTCTCCATTTCCCGTTAGCCTTGCGCACAACAACAGGATTGGCCAACCACGTGGGATGGAGCACTCCTCTGACAAGGCCTGCTGCTTCCAACTTCTTGATTTCTTCTGCGATGAATTCTTGGCGCTCTACTGCCTGCTTCCTGACTCTCTGCTTGACGGGCCGCGTATGAGGACAGACGGCAAGGTGGTGCTCAATTACTTTCCTGGGAACACCGGGGATATCAGACGGTTGCCACGCAAACACGTCGACATTCGCCCGCAGGAAAGCAACGAGCGCGCTTTCCTATTTGGGGTCAAGAGTGGCGCTGATGGTGAAGGTACCACCAGTGCCATCCTCCTTGGCGGACACCTTCTTAGTCTCAGGTGGAGCTGCCATTGCCTTCTTACACTTGCCGGTGGAGCTCGATGGTGCGTCCTCGACGGTAGCGCAGCACTCCGAAGAGGTGCGCTTGCCGGAGTGGGCATCAGAGCTCTTGCCGGACTTGGTCTTCTTCTTCCCCCCGGGAGCTTCAGCGGCAAGTGTCCTGCGTTCTGCTGCGGCTGTTGCTTCCTGGTAGATCTTGTCGGCACAGATAAGAGCATCCTTCTTGTCGCCAGGGACAGAGATGACACTTATTGGGCCTGGCGTTTTCAGTACGTTGTACGCATAGTGAGAGGCTGCCATGAACTTGGCGAGTGCCGGTCGGCCAAGGATTCCATTGTAAGGCAATGGAAAGTCGGCAACGTCAAACGTGACCCTCTCGGTCCTGAAGTTCAGCTCGCTGCCAAATGTTACCGGCAACGTGATCTTTCCCTTTGGCTTGCTCCTTCCCGGGTTGATTCCTTGAAATGTGCCGGTCTCTTCGAGCTCGCTGTCAGGGATCTGGAGTTTCTGGAGCACCGCGGAGGAGATCAGGTTCAAGCCGGCCCCGCCGTCAACTAGCATCTTAGTGACCTTGAGGTTGCGGATTGTTGGTGAAACCAACATCGGCAAGCACCCGACCGCAGTTATGCGATCCGGGTGGTCCTCAATATCAAAGATGATAGGCGTGCCGGACCATTTCAGAGGCTTGCGTGACTCGACGGGTGGTTCTGCTGCATTAACTTCCCGCACCCATTGCTTGAGCTGGCGGTGCGAGGCATGCAGAGAAGCACCACCGTCAACGCACAGGACCTCTGTGGCTTTCTGGAACTCCTGCTCATCAGTCTCCTCATCATCCATATCTTCATCTTCGTTATCATCTTTATCCTTGTCGCGGCCACGGGGAGGTCTGTCTCCTTGCCACTGCTTGGCCTTGCCGTGGCGTCCTCCTCGTCCGAGACGTTTCTTGTCGGACCCACCAGCTCCTTCCTGGGCCTTCTCTTTGTCGCGCCGCTCGTATTCAGCTTTCTGTTGCTCAACAAGCTGCTCGACTTTCTTACAGTTCTGGAGATCATGGCCCTTGGTGCGGTGAATCTTGCAATACTGCTTGTTGGTGCCATCCTGCTTGTCGGCGACTGCCACCTCCGTGGCAACCTCCTTGACGGAGTCACCAGCTTTGGCTTCCTTGGCGCCACCACCGTTGCCGGACTGCTCAACAACTAGCACTTCTTTGCCTTTCCTCCTTCTGTTGTTCCGCCGCCGGTTTTTCCTTGTCGGGGCAGCATCTTCACTGTCAGATCCCCCCGCTCCTATATTTTCTCCGGGGAGTCTCCTCCCTTCCTCAGCACACGCACACTTGTCGGCCAGTGCATATAACTCACTGACGTCCCTGATCTTGCACATCGCCATTTCCTCCCGCATCCTGCGGTTCCGCACGTTCTGATGGAACACGCTGATCACCGTGGCAGGGTGGACGTCTGGGATGTTGTGCTGCACACTACTGAATCTCTGAATGTACTTGCGCAGGGGCCCTCCTTCCTTCTGAGCGAGCAGATGAAGATCACTCTCCTGGCCATGAGGCTTGTGTCCGCCTGTAAAGGCGCCGACAAACTGATGGCACAGATCAGCCCAAGAGGATATGGAGTTGTCCGGCAAGTGCATGAGCCAGGATCTGACGTTGGGCTTGAGCACCAGCGGGGAGTAGTTGGCAAGGATCTTGTCATCCCGTCCCCCGGCAGCCTGCACCGCAATGGTGTAGATGCTGAGGAACTCTGATGGATGTGTCTTGCCGTCGTACTTCTCCGGTACGTCTGGCTTGAAGTTTTTTGTGCTGGGCCACTGGACTTGCCGCAGCTCACGAGTGAACGCAGGACAACCTACCGCGTACGGCAGATCGCCTGGTTCCCCTGGCGCATGCATGTCAATAGAGGGCCCAGCGCGCTTGTCGGATTGACGTCGCGCTTCTCTTCGGCGCTCGATGCGGGTTCGAGCATCTTCTTGTTGTCGATCATGAAGAACTTGGCGCTGATCGCGACGAGCTCGTGGATCCGACGATGCAGTAGAGTCGCTGTCGAGGTGGATCCGGCGAGTCGGCGATCTTGGCCTTCGGGGCGGTGATTGCATGGTAGTTGCACCTCCGCCCGTTTCATCGCCACCGGCTCGCGTCCGGCGGTCCTGCCGCGGCGGCGACGCGCTCGGCCGCCATGGAGTGTCGCCATTGGCGTAGCCGATGAGACTCTGAATGGTGGCCCTCCATTCATCGATCTTGTCTGACGTCGGAGGGTAATCTAGGAGAAGTTGAGCTCGCGCCAAAGCTTCTGTTGGAGTGGTGGGTGGCAGTGGTGGACGGCGCGAGGAGCGGGACGTGCTCGAACTTCTAACTATGTTAGAAGGAGCAGTATCCCGTCCAGGCGACCGTGCCCCGCTCGTGCCAGCACGCTGGCGTGCATGCTGGTCTTGAGCGCCCCGAGATCCACCAGCTTGGTCTTGGGCTATCATGCGTATGGCACTGCTAGTGCCATGACGCTATTGATCTTGCACCTCCTGAGAGTGGCGTGGAACATGTAGAGTCGCCGAGGTTTGTGCAGCCTTGTTCTTGGACCTGGCGGCATCATGAGCTTCCTCGTCGACGTCCTTTCTTCCGTTGGCATCCATCCCACCACTCGTTTGCTCCAACGGTGGCGGAAGTGACGTGGATGGAGCGGCTGCCGCCGAAGTCTTCTTCTTCGGTGGCATGTTGATGAAGGGAATAAAGATCTAGCTCGTGAGAACGCCGGATCTGGTTCACACAATCTCAACACCCCCTACCTGGCGCGCCAAAGATGTCGGGGAAACTGATCCACGAACACCTATGGGGCCGGCGGACCGGGCCCCTTTCGATTCGGCGGGGGGCGGAGGTCGCACGAAGAGCAGATCAAGGCGAGGCACACGAGCGGTTTACCCAGCTTCGAAGCTCTCCTACTGCTGCTTGTCTGGTTGTATTATCTGGTGTTCTTGCTCTCGAGCGAGAGAGTGTGATGTTTTCTAGGCTACGAATGAATCGAAGCAAACTGTCCGGACCTCTAAAACCCCGAACCTCCTCTACGTTGCGCATGGGCCTCCTTTTATACGCTAAAGGGGTCATCGACAGGTGGCAACGCAGAGGAGGGTAAAAACGTAAAAAGCGAGGTAGTTGATACAGTTGCTTGTACAGTGCACCCTACCTAACCCTGACGGCAGGGGACAAGGGCATTAAATGCCCGTTTGAGTTGCCCGAACAGTGCAGAGAAGGACCGTTAGGGGCGCCACATTTGCCACGATGGCGATCTCGTCAGCTTCGCATGCCACTGCGCACCGCTGGCTGCACAGCCTCCCGCCACGCGCGCCCGGAGAGGCCCCCAGAGCGACACGTTGGTGGATGCGCTGGAGCGTGGGCGCAGAGTGGCCGCCTGCCGCGGCAAGCGCCTTGCCGCTGTTGTTATCTTGCCGGGTCCAGAAGCTCGTCGCTTACCGGGCCTCGGGGTACCTTATTTAGTCTTCCCGGCAAGCTCCTCTTGCCGGGGCCTTGTTGCCTTGCCGGAGCGCGTGGCACGTCGCGGCAAGTTCCTTGGAGCGCCTTGGTTGGCCTTCGCGGCAAGCTCCTCTTGCCGGGGTCTTGTCTCCTTAACTTAAATACTTTGTTCTTGGATGGCTCCAAGGGAACCTTGGGGGATCTTGGCGTTCGCCCGGCAAGCCTTTGCCGCGGGGTGCTGCAACTGCCCGTGCACAAGTTCGGGGTACTAGGGTACCCCTATTCTAGTACACCGACAACAAGGCATCTACTCACTATAAACAACTAAATATAGCCATTCGTGAAACTAAAGTGGGCACTTCATACTTAAGCATCACATAGACCTATTGAACAATACATTTTTGCATAACTGAAATAATTAAACATGGCACAGTTAAAGCACCACACGACAAATGCTACTACAACAAAGGGTACGAGTTGGCAAGCTAGAAAAGGTAATATTTTCTGATAGAATGTTGCCTCACATTTCATGGACGGGATCCTTCCAGTTGGAAGAGCACAGACCCATGGTGCGCTCTCTGATGTCACAGATGGGTTGTTTCACCATGGAAGAACCTTCGTGGGTGCCCTCCTCATGGTCGTGGTCGAGGTCGATGAGATCTGACTTGCCTATTGAGGATCCCAATCCACCGCCATACAATGTGTCCTTTAGAAGTGACAAAATGGGCTCGATGGCGTATAAAGCTCGCAAATCCTTGACAGCTTGGCGGAGGAGATCAGCGGCAGGGTCGTCGAAGAGATCGACGACGGTTGAACCATAGGGGTTGGGGATGGACCACTTAACCCGTGCCATGGCCCGCGTGAAGCCGTCGGTGTGGACGAGCTTGATGTCGTAGCCAGCTTTCCCGAGATATAGTAATATGCTAGCCCGCTGACATGAAGCCTTTGGTATGGCAACGTAGTCAACGTCTTTGTCGGCTTCCACGGCGACGTGTTGCTCTGGGATTGACAGGTCGGGACGAACGACGACCACGTTGCCAACGTCCACCGGAGAGGCCATGATAAACTTCTTGGCCGAATGCTCGCCGGGCTCCCCGGGATACGTGGTCGAGCTTAGGCTGCAACATTCTGGAGCAGGGGATGTGGATCTAGCGGGAAGGGACAACGTAGGCCTCATCTAAAAACTCGGGGGAGTGGGGCAATGGTATGGGAATCGCTGGATAACCTGAACTTTATTATCAAAGCTAGGAGGAACGGGTAGACCGGCAGGGTTGGCGGCGGCGCCGGCGGCGGCCGCGAGCTAGGGTTCAAAGGGGGGAAGGGGGCGGGTGATGTTGGGGATACACATAATAGGTAGGCCCACGAAGGGTCGAAATATCATAAAGCATGGGGTCCACATAGCATGTGGGTCCAGATAAATTTCATACATACATACTATCTACTCGGATGACCATCAAGTGACTCGGACGACAACAACCACTCAACCAACTCATTCCACTCAAAGCACCTGATCTCACTCAGATATGCGAAGACCAGCAGTCAACAAGGCACTCGAAGCATCATCTTAGTAGTAGGCTGAGTTATGGCTTTAACGCCCCCACTTTGTAACATAGGAGGTGAGGAGGTGTGTCAGGACCCCGATTCGAAGTCACATCGATCTAGCCGGTAACACCTCATATCACTTTGAGGCCTCACGCACGGTATTCCCACGGGCGTCGCCTTACCATGGCCCGGGACCGTATGCGCCTTTTGGCTCACGTATATGATAGTGTCGCTAGCATCCATATGACAGAGAACCCCGGCCGACATGGCTAGTCGTCAACAAAAAGCGGCACCAACCTATGGGGACAGGCATACATGAATCACATCGAGCATGTCGATCAGCAGCGTGTGAATCCGGGCTGTAGCACTGGGCTAACAGGACTCCGGGAACCCGGGCTGTAGCAGGCTAGGCAGGACTTCGGATGTCACCGCGTGACATTTCCCCGAAGGGACAGACACAGGAACAAAGTGAAACACATGTCGGCCAGTCAAGTGTCCTAAGAAGTAGTGCTGGGCTTGCAGGACTCCGGTGAACTGGGCTGTAGCGGACTACTATGGCCCATGGAAGCACTAGACTACATTTCCCTATAAGAGAGGCTGCCAAGGATAAACAACTAGATTGTCGGATCCCACACATACCAAGCACTTCAATCATACACACAATATGCTCGATGTGTGTAAATACAACATGGCATCACAACATAACTCTATGACTCAAGTATTTATTCATTAGGCTCCGAGGAGCAAGATATTACAAACATGGGTCCCATGACCGAACAATCATAGCATACAAATCAAAACACATGCGGAAGCTTAACATGTCTGAGTACATACATCTACAAATGAAAAGGGCTAAGAATCCTGACTATCTACCAGACCCTCCCAAGGGTACAAGATCATAATTGAGGTAAAAATCTAAACATCAAAGTCCAAGCGGAACTACTAGTGATACTGACGTCTCTCTGCAAAACATAAATTAAGCAAACGTGAGTACAAATGTACCCAGCAAGACTTACATCAGAACTAGCTACATATGCATCATTATGAACAAAAGGGATTGTGGGGTTTAACTGCAGCAACCCAGCTTTTGACTCAGTGGCTAACCTGAACTACGACTGCAAGTAACTCTTTTGAGGTGGCGCACATGAGTCCACATATTCACCATATCAATACACCACTATGGATCCGCTCCCGTCTCCCTATGAGAAGGCCATCCACAACACGCACACTTATCTTGCGAGTTTTAGAGTATCCACTTTCACTTGTCTATGAACTGTTATAGGCAACCCAGAAGTCCTTTACCGCGGACACGGCTATTCGAATAGATGATGTTAACCCTGCAGGGGTGTACTTCTTCAGACACGCTCTCACCACTTACCGCCGTTTACACGACATGTACTCGGCAACCTTCAAGCGGAAGCCCAACGAGGGTGTCGGCCACGACCTACCTAAACACTCAAGTCTCTAGTCCAGGTTTATTGCCTATCCAGGTTCCATCCGCAGGGAGACCGGCCGAGGTTTCCACATACGGCCCCGAACGATGTGAACAGGGTTCCCGAGACACCAAACGGGCACCCGATACACCGTGCCACGGTGTATCTACCACATCATAGCCCACCCCTAGGGTCAGCGCTACGCACGGCCGCCAACACATATCCTATAAACACCAAAAACTAGTTGCAACTCCTGGACAGAGGACAAGGGTGATCAAGAAGCCGAGAGGGTCCATTGGTTTCGGGCCCAATGCGTGGTAGTAACTGTTTCATGGATCACAAACACAGAACTCATTTCCTAAGGACGGCTTCAATGAGACAACCCACCATGTACTCCTACATGGCCTCTCACCGCTACCTTTACCAAATCGTGTTCACACACTTAGCTCTCAACAGTAGGACATGTTTACACACCTCTGATCCATCCCCGATGAATCAGACCTGACTCAACTCTAAGCAGTAGCAGGCATGACAAACAGGCATGAATGAGTAGGCACATCAGGGCTCAAACAACTCCTACTCATGCTAGTGGGTTTCATCTATTTACTGTGGCAATGACAGGTCATGTAGAGGATAAGGGGTTCAACTACCGCAACAAGTAACAGATGAATTGTTGTTATCCTAATGCAGTAAAAGAGAGCAGGAGAAAGAGAGTGGGCCTGTATCGGAATGAACAAGGGGGTTGTGCTTGCCTCGCACTTCTGAAGATAGTATAGTTCTTCATCGGTGTCATCGAACTCGTCGTCGAAACCACGTCTATCAAGAGGGGACAAATACCGGCAACAGAGAAGGAAAACACAATCAATGCAATGTACACTATGATGCATGATCATGACATGTCAATATGATGTGTTTTGAGCTAATGCAACTAGCAACATGTTAAATGGAGTTGGTTTGAACCTTAGGTTCAAATTCAAACTCCATATGTGAGCGTTTAAATGTCATTTATATGATTTTGCCTAAACAGCAGCCATAAGTTGTTCTAACATGCATGAAAATGCCATAAACAGAATCCTTGAATTTTTCTAATAATTTTTCATATATAAATTATTTCATTTGGAGTTACGCTTTAATTTCTATGATTTTTTGAAGTTTAAGTCATTTTCTGGAATTTCCTGAATTGTTTTAAAACAGAAATTAATTACTGCGTCGGCATGACATCGTCATGACATCAGCAGGTCAATGGGGCACGGTCCAGGTCAAACCTGACCAGTGGGACCCACTGGTCAGTGACCTAGTGCCATTTAGTGTCACCGACAGGTGGGTCCGGTCAACGGCCACGTCAGCCGGGTCAAAGATGACGCGTGGGGCCACTGGATTAATCTAAAATAAACAGGGAATAAACCCAAGGTTAACTTGGGTGCGGGGCCCATATGTCAGTGAGAGAGGGGGTTAATTAGCGGGGTAATTAGTCCCTAATGACGGTGCCACATCAGCACGCCGGAGTTGAACGTCGGCGAGCACGCGAACGCGTCGGCGATGCTCGGGAACGCGCTACGGGCGGCGGTTGGACGTGCTGCAGGCACCATGAGGAATCCCTCGCTCGCCCGCATCCAGGGGTGCTCGCATCTGGGAGCAGGGAGGCCGGGGTCGACGGCGGCGACCACTTGGGCGGCGGCCGGAGTTCGGGTGGTGGCGGGTTTGGCACTACGGCTTGCGTTCAAGAAAAGTAGCAGGCTAGAGAGGCACTAGGCGTTGCTACGAGCGCAACGGAACACGCACAGGACCAATTGGTCACCGGAGCCACGTCGGCGACGAGGCCAGGTGGCAGCGCGATTCGGTCGGCAAGGGGGCGATGGCTACAGGGCATAATAGAGCTCGGGAAGAGGGGGGTTAGACGCAGGAGCTCACAGTGCTTCGGACGGAAGGCTCGAGGGGCTCGGGGAAGGCCTGCAGACGGCGGACCAGCGATGGCGTTTGTCGGAGCCCGAGGATGAAGATGAAGCCGATGTCGGCGATGCAGTGCCTACGGGCTCGAGCGTGTCAGCTTAGAGATGTTGGGCGTTGTAGTGAAGCTTCTGGATGCGTCGAGGAGGCGAGGGGATGGCAGTGGGCGCAGCAACGGCGAGCGGCAGCGGCTGCGTTCGGTGCGTGCGAGCGAGAGAGCCAGGGGAGGTGATGGGGACAAGAGAGAGTGAGAGAGAGTCGGGGGAGGCAGCGTGTCGTCTCCAGGCAAGCAGCTGGACTCGCAGGGACGCTGCCAGCGCGAAGCAGGAGGTGGAGGCCTCCCGGCGCGCGCGTGCGTCTTCACCTCTGCCTACTGGCTGAGGAAGATGACGAGCGATGAGGTAGGTGGACTGGGCTGGTCAAGTTGGGCCGGCTACAGGTAAGTGGGCCAGGTAGATTCCTTTCTCCTCTCTCTGTTTCTGTTTTTTTTGTTCTGTTTGTTTTTATTTTATCTTTGCCACTGCTTTTAAAATTCAAAACAGTTTCAAAAACAGTGCCAATTATCCTCTAATAATTTCATGTTGCAAAATGGACTTTTCCAAATGCACATAAAATATATCAGAGGTATTTGAAGATATATCCTATATATATTTGGGTATATTTCCAAATTCAAATACGATAGTGATTTAAATTCAGTGCCCAAAATATTCCACAAAAATGTTCCCTATTTTTGGTTTGGTCTCAAAGCCTTGCCAAAATTAACAAACATTTATGAAGGCATTTTGGAAACAATGAATGCAATTTAAAGGGTTCTTGCCCTTCTTTTAAATTGATTTCTGAGGCTTTCACTTTCCTCATTTCAAGTTTCTTGAAATTAACAGGATGCATGATGCTCACTGATGCAACTATCTCCTAACAATTCTAGGGCTGTGACAACTCACCCCCACTAAACAAGAATCTCATCCCGAGATTCAAGACGTGAGGTAAGAAGACAGAGGGGCACAAGACCAACACAATCTTCACGATCCAAGTTGCACCTCATAAGGTTGTTGATTCGTGGCATACGTTGATCTTGACATCCTCGCTTTTGAGATCTTTGTCCACAAGATGACGATGGAAAGAAACTCTACTAGGATTGATCTTCCCAAAGATCGAACTATACAATCTCAACTCGCGGAATGAGATGTTGAAACATCTCGAGTTGAGACACAAAACACATCGAGAGGGATGGAAGAACAAACGACGGGGTTTGATTTGGTGGGCAACAATTCCACGCTTAGAAAGATGGTGGATGGTGTCAAGGTGGCGGGGAAATAATTGCCATGATCCCATAACGGGGCACCTTGGGAAAAGTGACTCAATGGATTGTTCCCTTAAGTGTCAAAAAGAATTACTTTTGATCCATAGATCATTGAAACTCTTCATACCAACTTAAGGCAATTTACAATTGATCGTTTGAAAGAGCTCAAAGAAATGGCAAACTCGGACTAGGATGGATGACGTGGACTACCTTGTTGAAGACAATGCAATGGATGATTTTTGCTTATCATCGGAGATGGATGGGACCCGTGGTAGGACCACTTTGAGGATGATCCTGGTTAGTAATTACTGAGAAGGGTAGTCCGTAGTAGGATGACACAATGGCGGTGCAAGCTAGGAACAAAATGCAAACATTAGGAATGATTCTAGTAACTGGGGAGAAACCCAACAGTAGAGAGAGATTCCACTGTTTGAAAGGTTATGGCATAATCGAAGAAACTGAGAACGAATCCCAATTAATGCCGACGATAAATCCTAGTGCTTGCGCGTGCTCTCAAGAACTTGAGCATTTCCGTATTCATCAAGGTTTTACCAATATCCGTGTCAAGGATCCTGGCAACACAACATGCTACCATGATGAATAATGGTGGAAGATGCAGATGCAAAGAAGGATAACACTTTATCAGATTTCACCTTAACGAGGCCAATGGATCAAAATCTGGATGATCGACGGAGAGACATTTAGCGCTCCGCTTCTAATGCTCTCCTTGATGTGCTAGCCTAACCATTCTTTGAAATGGTTGGGTATCTAGAACATCAAGTAGCAGGTCAGACTTCGGAAACACAGAACTCCATAAGGAACTACTATTGGAATAAATTCTACGAGATCCTTATGGGGAGGTGGCCAACTTACTCAATCGAGATACTACAATAATAGGTCTTCCGGCTGGGTGTGTTGGTCACGACATCCACTTTACCTGGTTATAGAGAGATCAATATTATAGCTCTTGAGAAAACGTCCCAACCATCACATCTGCCTGAGATTCAGATCTGGTTGGTGTCAGGATATTCCAGACTCATCGAGTCTAGAAAGAAAATGAAAGTTTGCAACACAAATCGACGAGATGACATTGCGAGATTCTCAGGAAATGGACTATGGTAGTAAGCTCCAAAACATGAGCTCGTTCTGCTAAACACATGTGAACATGTTGTCCCAGACAAACATGACCACATAGTAGTCTTATAATAAAACACTACCGAGTCCTAGTTGGGAACCATCATCAAGGATATCAAAGTCCTTGCATAAGTCATATTACTAGCTCTTATGAAGAAACTTCTTTTCCCTGAACAAATCAACCAGTGGCTTGGTGTGATAGGGAATACAAATGGAATGGAGGTAGCGAGCCTGTCAAACCATAGCATACTTCGCACATGCATGACTGACTTGGGATGGTACCAGAGGAAACAAAAAAAACCCTTCTCAAACTCACGATGGCAACTTGCATTGTTTGCACGTGAACTTAGAGGAGGTCACTACTTTCATCCAAACATATTCTATATGAACGGGGCATGAAGAAAATGCTTACACAAGTTTTCAACACTAGTTGGATGTTCAACACAAATCATGGAGGAGACAAAATGCTGCTAATGGGCTCAACAACAACTCATCGGGATTTCCATATCACTGGACTTCCACCACTATGTGAACAATGTGATAGTATTGGTCAGAACAAAAGATGTAATGGTGTATGCTCGAGGGATCAACCACGAGTAAGACAACATTACGAACATCGTTGGTTCTTATTTGACTTGACGATAGCCCATTCTCAAGTCAAGGTTTTGACAAGGCAATAGATCCAACAACTGATCACGAGGACCAATCGATGGAGATATGATCTTTCTTCATCACACACACACCAAAAAGATATCCCTTAACATGAACTAAGTTAGACAAGTTTTATCTTCCAACTCTCCAAGTTGTTGTTTAGCTCAACCAACTAGCTCAGGGATATCCAACACAGATTCTTGGAGAAGGGGTGATTTATAAGAAAACCCATTTAATCACGAACTCAACATACCGGTCAGGTAACAACCAGGTAATACTTCCGAGAAGATCTTCGGAAAATCACGAACCACCGATATGTTACTAAGCTCAAGAAAAATCTTGCTTTTCAGGGCAAGACGATATGATCAACTAAGCAAGGATAGACACAGTCCCAACTCTTGATCGAAGAGTGCACTAGGAAAATGGACTAGGTAGCACGATCAATCTTAGAATGATGATTCAATAACCAACACGCTAAGAATGATTTTATTGTCCATTAACTACCAAGCAACGAGATTGCTAGGAGTATTGATTTCACACATCACAGTTCACTTGTCGGCATTCCAGTTATGGCAACACGGGACCGAGGAATGAACGATGATGGTGAGAGTATCGCTGCATCAAAAATTCATAAGAGAAGGTGCAATTCTCATGACGTTCCTAACATAAAAGTGGGTAATACTTCAGGGTAGAAGAGAATCAGAGCTTGATTGCATTTGATCTGCAGAATACAACTGCTTTGACCCAATCCTCGAAATGGATGAGGTACTGGAGTTTGTTTCTCCTAGTCATTCTGAACTAGAATGGCTTGACGGACCACAGGAATAATAAGCATCGATAACACGGATGCACAATTACTCCTGACTATCAATTGATAGATGATGGTTGGAATACAAATGAAGAGGGACAACTCAAGGGAACATATATCTTTCTGAGTTGTGGATACATAGGTTAGTATGTTGAGCAAAGCACAACATTTCTCCTGGATAACCCATGTAGAAAGGTAGAACTCACAGATTCACAATGTAGAATGGAGGACTCATTAAGAGCACTCTAGTTGTGATCTTTTGATTCAAACGAATTTCTGCCAAGGATGATTCATGGTATTTGGAAGAATGATATACCACGGACCTCAAAGACTATCACAAAGATTACTAATATCCTAAAGGTACGAGCAACACTATCAACACGAGGTAAGTAGAGTGGATCTTGGGTCAAGAACCCAGGAGTAGAATACCTACTACTAAATGGCATCGCGGAATACTTTCGAGAATGGTGGCCAGAGTCATCACACTGGGGATACAAAGCATTGCTAGATTACAAGGTGACTCCCTAAAACACCTACGGTCATAATAATAGCTCCAACACATATGTTGAGACAATAAATTACCTCAGTGCACCGGTTAGTGTGCTTATTCTGACCATAAAGGACATCGGAAATGGAAATAAAGGATTGCAAATGCATCAGATTATCTAGAAACCTGGGATGACTCGGACAGCATAACGGCTGTAAATGCTCAAAAGATTTGAGACATCCTGCAAAATGGTGGCATAACCACTCAACAGCACAATATCAAGGTTCTGAGATCAACTGTCAACACACAGAAATAGTAGGAACTGAACTAAGAATTAAATCCATCAATCCTACAAGTCTATGGATTAGTAACACGTCATCCTGATAGATAGATTAGAAGGCCTAGTTCTTAAACCCCTTAGAAGAGAAGAGGATGACTCAGATCAGAAGGCCATAAGGTAAAGGAGTAAAAAGAGCCTTACGTTCCCTTCCACAATCAATTCCCTTATATAACTAAAGCATTTCTAGACTCAACTTCGACCAGTTTGGCTTGGTAATCCTACAGGCAGTCAGGCTCTGATACCAACGCTGTCAGGATCCTGATTTCAAGTCACATCGATCTAGCCGGTAACACCTCATATCACTTTGCGGCATCACACACGGTATTCCCATGGGTGTCGCCTTACCATGGCCCGGGACCGTATGCACCTTTTGGCTCACGTATATGATAGTGTCGCTAGCATCCATATGACAAAGAACCCAGGCCGACATGGCTAGTCGTGAACCCAAAGCGGCACCAACCTATAGGGACAGGCATACATGAATCACATCGAGCATGTCGGTGAGCAGCGTGTGAATCTGGGCTGTAGCACTGGGCTAACAGGACTCTGGGAACCCGGGCTGTAGCAGGCTAGGCAGGACTCCGGATGTCACCGCGTGACATTTCCCCGAAGGGACAGACACAAGAACGAAGTGAAACACATGCCGGCCAATCAAGTGTCCTGAGCAGTAGTGCTGGGCTAGTAGGACTCCGGTGAACCGGGCTGTAGCGGACTACTATGGCCCATGGAAGCACTAGACTACATTTCCCTATAAGAGAGGCTGCCAAGGATAAACAACTAGATTGTCGGATCCCACACATACCAAGCATTTCAATCATACACACAATATGCTCGATATGTGTAAATACAACATGGCATCACAACATAACTCTACGACTCAAGCATTTATTCATTAGGCTCCGAGGAGCGAGATATTACAAATATGGGTCCCATGACCCAACAATCATAGCATACAAATCAAAACACATGCAGAAGCTTAACATGTATGAGTACAGACATCTACAAATGAAAAGGGCTGAGAAGCCTGACTATCTACCAGACCCTCCCAAGGGTACAAGATCGTAGCTGAGGTAACAAGCTAAACGTCGAAGTCCAAGCGGAACTACTAGTGATACTGACATCTCTCTGCAAAACATAAATTAAGCAAACGTGAGTACAAATGTACCCAGCAAGACTTACATCAGAACTAGCTACATATGCGTCATTATCAACAAAAGGGATGGTGGTGTTTAACTGCAGCAACCCAGCTTTTGACTCAGTGGATAACCTGAACTACGACTGCAAGTAAGTCTTTTGAGGTGGCGCACACGAGTCCACATATTCACCATATCAATACACCACTATGGATCCGCTCCCGTCTTCCTACGAGAAGGCCATCCATAGCACTCACACTTATCTTGCGAGTTTTAGAGTATCCACTTTCACTTGTCTATGAACTATTATAGGCAACCCAGAAGTCCTTTACCGCGGACACGGCTATTCGAATAGATGATGTTAACCCTGCAGGGGTGTACTTCTTCACACACGCTCTCACCACTTACCGATATTTACACGACATGTACTCGGCAACCTTCAAGCGGAATCCCAACGAGGGTGTCGGCCACGACCTACCTAAACACTCAAGTCTCTAGTCCAGGTTTATCTCCTATCCAGGTTCCATCCGCAGGGAGTCCGGCCGAGGTTTCCACATACGGCCCCGAACGATGTGAACAGGGTTCCCGAGACACCAAACGGGCGCCCGGTACACCGTGCCATGGTGTATCTACCGCATCATAGCCCACCCCTAGGGTCAGCGCTATGCACGGCCGCCAACACATATCCTATAAACACCAGAAACTAGTTGCAACTCCTGGACAGAGGACAAGGGTGATCAAGAAGCCGAGAGGGTCCATTGGTTTCGGGCCCAATGCGTGGTAGTAACTGTTTCATGGATCACAAACACAGAACACGGTTCCTAAGGATGGCTTCAATGAGACAACCCACCATCTACTCCTACATGGCCTCTCACCGCTACCTTTACCAAATCATGTTCACACACTTAGCTCTCAATAGTAGGACATGTTTACACACCTCCGATCCATCCCCGATGAATCAGACCTGACTCAACTCTAAGCAGTAGCAGGCATGACAAACAAGAATGAATGAGTAGGCACATCAGGGCTCAAACAACTCCTACTCATGCTAGTGGGTTTCATCTATTTACTGTGGCAATGACAGGTCATGCAGAGGATAAAGGGTTCAACTACCACAACAAGTAACAGATGAATTGTTGTTATCCTAATGCAGTAAAAGAGAGCAAGAGCGAGAGAGTGGGCTTGTATCGGAATGAGCAAGGGGGTTTTGCTTGCCTGGCACTTCTGAAGATAGTATAGTTCTTCATCGGTGTCATCGAACTTGTCGTCGAAACCACGTCTATCGAGAGGGGACAAATACCGGCAACAGAGAAGGAAAACACAATCAATGCAATGCACAATATGATGCATGATCATGACATGTCAATATGATGTGTTTTGAGCTAATGCAACTAGCAACATGTTAAATGGAGTTGGTTTGAACCTTAGGTTCAAATTCAAACTCCATATGTGAGGGTTTAAATGTCATTTATATGATTTGGCCTAAACAGCAGCCATAAGTTGTTCTAACATGCATGAAAATGCCATAAACAGAATCCTTGAAATTTTCTAATAATTTTTCATATATAAATTATTTCATTTGGAGTTACGCTTTAATTTCTATGATTTTTTGAAGTTTAAGTCATTTTCTGGAATTTCCTGAATTGTTTTAAAACAAAAATTAATTACTGCGTCGGCATGACATCGTCATGACATCAGCAGGTCAATGGGGCACGGTCCAGGTCAAACCTGACCAGTGGGACCCACTGGTCAGTGACCTAGTGCCATTTAGTGTCACCGACAGGTGGGTCCGGTCAACGGCCACGTCAGCCGGGTCAAAGATGACGCGTGGGGCCACTGGATTAATCTAAAATAAACAGGGAATAAACCCAAGGTTAACTTGGGTGCGGGGCCCATATGTCAGTGAGAGAGGGGGTTAATTAGCGGGGTAATTAGTCCCTAACGACGGTGCCACGTTAGCATGCCGGAGTTGAACGTCGGCGAGCACGCGAACGCGTCGGCGATGCTCGGGAACGTGCTATGGGCAGCGGTTGGACGTGCTGCGGGCACCACGAGGAAGCCCTCGCTCGCCCGCATCCAGGGGTGCTCGCAGCTGGGCGCAGGGAGGCCGGGGTTGACGGCGGCGACCACTTGGGCGGCGGCCGGAGTTCGGGTGGTGGCGGGTTTGGCGCTACGGCTTGCGTTCGAGAAAAGTAGCAGGCTAGAGAGGCACTAAGCGTTACTACGAGCGCAACGGCACACGCACAGGACCAATTGGTCACCGGAGCCACGTCGGCGACGAGGCCAGGCGGCAGCGCGATTCGGTCGGCAAGGGGGCGACGACTACGGGGCATAATCGAGCTCGGGAAGAGGGGGGTTAGACGCATGAGCTCACAGCGCTTCGGACGGAAGGCTCGAGAGGCTCGGGGAAGGCCTGCAGACGGCGGAGCGGCGATGGCATTCGTCGGAGCCCGAGGAAGAAGATGAAGCCGATGCCGGCGATGCAGCGCCTATGGGCTCGAGCGCGTCAGCTTGGAGACGTCGGGTGTTGTAGTGAAGCTTCTGGATGCATCGAGGGGGCGAGGGGATGGCAGTGGGCACAGCAACGGTGAGCGGCGGCGGCGGCTGCGTTCGGTGCGTGCGAGCGAGAGAGCCAGGGGAGGGGATGGGGACGAGATAGAGTGAGAGAGAGTCGGGGGAGGCAGCGTGGCGTCTCCAGTCAAGCAGCTGGACTCGCAGGGACGCTGCCAGCGCGAAGCAGGAGGTGGAGGCCTCCCGGCGCACGCGTGCGTCTTCACCTCTGCCTACTGGCTGAGGAAGACGACGAGCGACGAGGTAGGTGGGCTGGGCTGGTCAAGTTGGGTCGGCTACAGGTAAGTGGGCCAGGTAGATTCCTTTCTCCTCTCTCTGTTTTTGTTTTTTTTTGTTCTGTTTGTTTTTATTTTATCTTTGCCACTGCTTTTAAAATTCAAAACAGTTTCAAAAACAGTGTCAATTATCCTCTAATAATTTCATGTTGCAAAATGGACTTTCCCAAATGCACATAAAATATATCAGAGGTATTTTAAGATATATCCTATATATATTTGGGTATATTTCCAAATTCAAATAGGATAGTGATTTAAATTCAGTGCCCAAAATATTCCACAAAAATGTTTCTATTTTTGGTTTGGTCTCAAAGCCTTGTCAAAATTAACAAACATTTATGAAGGCATTTTGGAAACAATGAATGCAATTTAAAGGGTTCGTGCCCTTCTTTTAAATTGATTTCTGAGGCTTTCACTTTCCTCATTTCAAGTATCTTGAGATTAATAGGATGCATGATGCTCATTGATGCAACCATCTCCAAACAATTCTAGGGCTGTGACAGGGTGGCGCACTCTATATAAGCCACCCCCACCACTAGACTAGGGAGCTTTTTTCTTTCACCTCTCCCTCTTTCTCACCATTTAGCTTGAGGCATGGAGATCCGTTCTCCGCTCTCTATCTCAAATACATCATGTAATCTCCAGGTACAAACTCAGATAAAACAAAGCCTCTCCGGAGCACGAGACGTAGGGCTGTTATCTCCACCGTGGGAGGCCCGAACTCGCTAAAACCACTTTGTCACCCATTTGCATCTCGATAGATCATGCTCCGTTACCCTATACCTTATTATTGTCGGAATCGTTCCCACGACAGTTGGCGCCAACCGTGGGGCATGGCATCTATCGAGTCATGATGCAAATGGTTTTTCCATTTATTTTCGGCAACAGCTCAATGATTGGCTTGCTGGAATTCTGGGCATCGCGCTATTAGTACAAACACAAGGATCAAGGAAGTATCTATTTGATCTAGTCTTTCTTTGAATTAATTATCTAACAATGGGTTGATCTTTTCTCTTATAGGATCAGACATCACCAAAGCGTGATCAATCATTAAACGAAAAAGGAGGAGAGATAACTCATCCTTATTCAGCGCCGCAAGGCTCCTCCGCCCGTTCACTTTCCCGATGACGGTTTCCATGCTGTGGAGGCGCCCACCTCGCCGGCAACGCAAGGCTCCTCTGCCCGGTCGACTGCCCGCCGGCGTCCTCCATGTCGTGGGGCTTCCCCAGCCGATCATCAGCTTGATGGCGACGTCCGCGCGTGCAGGCATAGGCTCGACCGACGATGCGAGACTCCTCCCTTTTCGCTCCGCAGAGGCACGAACCTGGCCAGCAGCGCGGAGCTTCTCCGCCCGGTCAACTCCCGCCGACTGCCTTCACCCCATGGGGCATCCCCAGCCGATCGCCTGCTCGATGACGGTGTCCGCACCGTGGAGGCATACGATCGACCGGGGACGGGAGATTCCTCCCTTGCCGCTCGGCAGAGAGACACGAACCTGCCCGGCAACGCGGAGCTCCTCCGACCGGCCGCCTGCCCACTGGCAGCCTCCACGACGCGGGGATCCTACGCCCGGGCTGCCTGTGGGAAAAGGAAACGCCCATCGCATGCAACGCCTCAATTTCGGCTTAATTAGTACTGATGACATTTGCATGCAGATTCTGGACTCGGGGCAACGCCTTCAATGCGTTAGACATGGGGACAACTCCTTCAATGCACGAACGGTAACGCCTTTTGCTTAATTAGCGCTAATTAATGCTTCTTACATGCAGATGCTGCGTACTCCTACATGGTCAGGACGTGGGCTGTTTCTTCCATCAATTAGCTGCATGCAGGAATAGTTTGAAAATGGAAGGAATCTTCAACGCCGGATTAATTGGCTGCCTCATTAATCAGCCATTCAAACAAAGGTGCATTGATTCTTTTTTTTCCGCAGCCACCTGCACCAGCCTCCAGCGCACACGCAGCTTGCGTTGACTTCAAGATGGCCCACCCAGTCCGCTACTCCGAGTGGGTACTTTGGTACGCTCGAACAAGTGCACGTCTACACTCCACATATGCAACACTCGGGCACGCATCGTTTCCTTGGACACGTTCAGGCGACTAATGTGCAGGCACTTGATCATTCGTGTGTTCCCACTCGGTCGGACGCCTCGTCAACGACATGCTCAACTCGACCGTCCCATGCAGTGCCACTCGGTTGGACGCGTCCTCGACGCTCTGCCACCCACGCGTCGTCACTTCGCGGGACGTGTTTACTTCGTTCGGTAGCTTTGTGCATTGCCACTTCGCGGATGCGTCTACATCACTCGGACGTCCCGAACATCGTCACTCTGTGATACGCATCCACATCATCCGGATGCTCCGTGCGTCGTCACTCCGCGGGCCGCGTCTACATCATTCGGACGCCCCGCACATCGTCATTCCGTGGCACGCGTCTACATCATCTGGACGCTCCGCGCGTCGCCACTCCGCGGGACGAATCTATGTCACTCGGACGCCCGACACATCATCACTCCGCGGCACGCGTCTACATCACCCGCACGCTCCGCGCATCGACACTCCTCGGGACGCGTCTACATCATTCGGACGCCCCGCGCATCATCACTCCGCGACACGCGTCTACATCGTTGGGATGCTCCGTGCGTCGCCACTCCGCGGGACGCGTCTACATCATTTGGGCGCCCCACGCATCATCACTCCGCGGCACACGTCTACATCGCCCGGATGCTCCGCGCGTCGCCACACCACGGGACGCGTCTACGTCACTCGGACGCCCCGCGCATCATCACTCCGCGGCACGCCTCTACATCGGCCGGACGCTCCGCGCGTCGCCACTTCATGGGACGCGTCTACCTCACTCGAACGCCCCGCACATCATCACTCCGCGGCACGCGTCTACATCGTCCGGACGCTCCGCGCGTCGCCACTCCACGGGACGCGTCAACATCAGTCGGACGCCCCATGCATCGTCACTCCGCAGCACGCGTCTACATCACCCGGACGCTGCGCGCGTTGCCACTCCGCAGGACGTGTCAACATTACTAGGACGCCCCATGCATCGTCACTCCGCGGCACGCGTCTACATCGCCCTGACGCTATGTGCGTCACCACTCCGCGGGACGCGTCTACATCACTCGGACGCCCCGCGCATCGTCCCTCCGCGGCACGCGTCTACATCGCTCGGATGCTCCGCGCGTCGCCACTCCGCGGGACGCGTCTACATCACTCGGACGCCCCGCGCATCGTCCCTCCGCGGCACGCGTCTACATCGCTCGGACGCTCCGCACGTCGCCACTCCGCGGGACGCATCTACATCACTCGGACGCCCCGTGCATCGTCACTCCGAGGCACGCGTCTACATTGCCCGAACGCTCCGCGGGACGCATCTACATCACTCGGACGCCCCGTGCATCGTCATTCCACGGCACGCGTCTACATCGCCCCGACGCTCCGTGCGTCGCCACTAGGCGGGACGCGTCTACATCACTCGGACGCCCCGTGCGTCGCCATAGGTTGCTCACCTCATAACCACTCGGTCACTCCGCGCGTCATCATAGGTTGGTCACCTCATAACCACTTGGCCGCCCCGCGCATCGCCACTCGGTTGGTCACCTCATAACCACTCGGGCGCCCCTCGCTTCGTCATTCCGCGGCACGTGTCTACATCACCCCGACGCTCCGCGCGTCGCCACTCGGCGGGACGCGTCTACATCACTCAGACGCCCCGTGCGTCGCCATAGGTTGGTCACCTCATAACCACTCGGCCGCCCCGCGCGTCGCCATAGGTTGGTCACCTCATAACCACTCGGCCGCCCCGCGTGTCGCCATAGGTTGGTCACCTCATAACCACTTGGGCGCCCCGCGCGTCACCACTCGGTTGGTCACCTCATAACCACTCGGACGCCCCGCGCGTCGCCACTCGGTTGGTCACCTCATAACCACTCGGCCGCCCCGCGCGTCGCCATAGGTTGGTCACCTCATAACCACTCGCCCGCCCCGCGCGTTCCCACTCGGTTGTTCACCTTATAACCACTTGGACGCCCCGCGCGTCGCCCCTCGGTTGGTCACCTCATAACCATTCGGCCGCCCCACGCATCGCCATAGGTTGGTCACCTCATAACCACTTGGCCGCCCCGCGCGTCGCCATAGATTGGTCACCTCGTAACCACTCGGCCGCCCCGTGCGTCGCCATAGGTTGGTCACCTCGTAACCACTCGGACGCCCCGCGCGTCGCCACTAGATTGGTCACCTCATAACCGCTTGGATGCCCCACGCATCGTCATTCCGCGGCACGTGTCTACATCGCCCCGACGCTCCGCGCGTCAACACTCAGCGGGATGCGTCTACATCACTCAGACGCCCCGTGCATCGCCATAGGTTGGTCACCTCATAACCACTCGGCCGCCCAGTGCGTCGCCATAGGTTGGTCACCTCATAACCACTCGGCCGCCCCGCACGTCGACATAGGTTGGTCACCTCGTAACCACTTGGGCGCCCAGCGCGTCACCACTCGGTTGGTCACCTCATAACCACTCGGCCGGCCCGCGCGTCGCCACTCGGTTGGTCACCTCATAACCACTCGGCCGCCCCGCGCGTCGCCATAGGTTGGTCACCTCATAACCGCTCGGCTGCCCCGTGCGTAGCCATAGGTTGGTCACCTCATAACCGCTTGGCCGCCCAGCGCGTCGCCACTCGGTTGGTCACCTCATGACCGCTCGGCTGCCCCACGCGTCGCCACTCGGTTGGTCACCTCATAACCACTCGGCCGCCCCGCGCGTCACCATCGGTTGGTCACCTCATAACCACTTAGCCGCCCCGTGCGTCGCCACTTGGTTGGTCACCCCATCACCACTCGGCCACCCCGTGCGTTGCCACTCAGTTGGACACATCTACATCAATCGGTCGCCGCTTGCATTGCGATCGGTTGAACACATCTTCACCACTCGGCCACTCACGCACCTTCAGACAACTAAGTCATTCTAGCACTACATTCTATTATTTCCCCGTGCTTGAGTATCCTGTAATTCGAAAATCATGTTCACTCGGAGGCCACGCCACCGATTGTGCCCCTACGCTCGGTTTCTTATTTTCACATACTTGCTTAGTGCTCACTCCTGAGTCCAACTTCCATTTTAACGCATACGTCATTCACGAACACCATGAGTTCTTCATTTCGAGTTTGCATCAGTCCTCGGGGGCTGCAACTCAGTCAGAACACTACACTTCCGTTTTCTTTGAGCCAGCACTCCAACATGTCCAGTTGGATCCTTCACTTCGTCAAGTTCGACTAGATCCTTCACTCTTTTAGAATCTTGTTGGTTTTGAACCAGCAAGCCCCTTGCACTCCCAGTGGGCGTCTATGGGTGTTATTTACACAAATCATTTCAGCACACATCAAATTTCCTCAAGAAATTATTCCGTTGGCTTGTGCCATTTTTCTTACACAAGTTACGCGATCACTTGACGGCCCTATGCGCCAACTTCATCGCTTCTCGAACTTAGTCACCATACCGGTCCTAGCGCACCACAATACCGACCTTGTCACTTGTTGGCTTCAAAAACATTTGGCCAACCCCTCAGAGGAATCCTCTTCATCATATCAATGACATAGACCTCGTCAGGAATGAGATTGATAAGTCCCTTTTATAATTAAACTGCACACTTCACTCCTTGCGAGTTTCCCTCTTTCGAGCATCACTCGGAAGCTTCTCCTCATATTTACCCGAGTCCGACTCGATGAATTACAAATTATCCATTCAAAACTATATTTCACGTATTCTGACATGTCCGTTGTCGAAGCCTGTAGTACGCTCGGGGGCTACGCCGCACTTGGGGGCTGCATCTCATTTGGAATGGCACTCTCCTGAGTAGCCGAGTACTTCATCACCAGTCAGATCCTTCACTTCAACAAGTGCATTCGATCCGCCACTTTGACAAGTTTTATAACCACCCAGATGCTCTGCACCAATGTCGGTCCTGAGCGTCTGCTCGAGCCGTCGGCCAGTAAAAGCCTATATGGAAAGCCTTGCTAACAAGGGACCGAGCAGCGGCGTGGTGACCACCGAGTCCGGCATGAATTTCAGCCAGGAGGTTCCGCCCTTCCTCTTCGGAGATGCACCTTTGAAGGACTCCGGTAGTGCTTTTCTTATAAAGTTCTCCCTCATGGACTCTGTAGGCCTTAGATCGCCGCACTATGCAGCGGGCCTCGTTTTGGTCCTCCGGGAGTTCCTGCCTAGTAAGGTAGGCTAGGAATGGTTCTCTCCACAGGGCGATAACCGCCATTATTACGTGGGCTCAAGGTGTAATTTCGTTGGCAGAGCCTCCAATTGTGTCAGATTGTTCGGCGTCGAGTGGTGCGGCTGGGTTCGGGCTGTTATTTGCGGGTTCCCCCTCCCATGCTACGGATGGCTTGAACAATCTTTCCAAAAAGACGTTGGGGGGGGGGCTGCATCGCGTTTTGCTCCGATGCGTGCTAGGACGTCCGCCGCTTGATTGTTTTCTCGGGCTATATGGTGAAACTCCAGCCCTTCGAACCGAGCTGACATTTTTAGGACGGCGTCGCGGTAAGCTGCCATTTTGGGGTCCTTGGCGTCGAAGTCTCCATTTATTTGGGATATCACGAGGTTTGAATCCCCGCATACCTTTAAGCGCTGGATACCCATGGATACTGCTATCCGGAGGCCATGTAAGAGGGCCTCATATTCGGCTGCATTGTTGGAATCCGTGTACATGATTTGGAGCACATATTGGACTATGTCTCCTTTGGGGGACGTTAGGACGACACCGGCCCCCAGTCCGGCCAACATTTTGGAGCCGTCAAAATGCATAATCCAATTTGAATATGTGTCGTACTCTTTAGGGAGCTCGGCCTCCATCTATTCAGCGATGAAGTCAGCCAAAACTTGCGATTTAATAGCTCGCCGTGGCTTATAGGTTATATCGAACGGGAGAAGCTCGATGGCCCATTTTGCAATCCGGCCCGTTGCATCGCGGTTGTTGATAATATCATTTAGTGGCACTTCCGAGGCTACTGTTATGGAACACTCTTGAAAGTAGTGTCGTAGCTTCCGGGATGCCATGAATATCGTGTATGCAATCTTTTGATAATGCGGGTACCGTGATTTGCATGCAGTTAGGACAGTGGACACGTAGTAGACCGGCCTTTGGAGGGGGAATTTGTGTCCGTCCGTTTCCCGCCCCACAATGAGCACTGCGCTGACGACTTGGTGTGTTGCTGCAATGTACAATAACATTGGTTCGCCGGTGATTGGCGCGGCCAGGACTGGGTTTGTTGCCAATATGGCTTTTATTTCATCAAGTCCGGTCGTGGTGGCATCCGTCCACTCAAAGTGTTCGGTGCACCGAAGGAGGCGATAAAGGGGTAGTGCCTTTTCTCCCAAGCGGGAGATGAAGCGGCTTAAAGCCGCCACGCACCCGGTTAATTTTTGTATTTGTTTAAGGTCCTTTGGGACATCCAATTGTGACAAAGCTCGGATCTTGGCTGGGTTTGCTTCAATTCCTCTACCAGATACAATGAAGCCCAAGAGCTTTCCGGCTGGAACGTCGAAGACGCATTTTTCTGGGTTGAGCTTGATGTCATATTGTCGGAGGTTATCGAATGTAAGCCTCAAGTCGTTTACTAGGGATTCGACATGTCTTGATTTGACGACCACATCATCCACATACGCCTCCACTGTTTTGCCGATCTGGTTTGCCAGACATGTCTGGATCATGCGCTGATATGTTGCGCTGGCGTTTTTTAGCCCGAAGGGCATTGTGTTGAAGCAGAATGGGCCGTATGGTGTAATGAATGCTGTTGCAGCTTGGTCTGATTCTGCCATCTTGATTTGATGGTAACCGGAGTATGCGTCGAGGAAACACAACAAATCGTGTCCTGCGGTGGCATCGATAATTTGATCGATGCGGGGGAGGGGGAAGGGATCCTTTGGGAAAGCCTTGTTAAGGTCTTTAAAATCGACACACAGGCGCCAGGATTTGTCCTTCTTTGGTACCATCACCAGGTTTGCTAGCCAGTCTGGATGTTTTATGTCTCTGATGAATCCGGCCTCCAATAGCTTGGCTAGCTCCTCTCCCATAGCCTGTCTCTTGGGTTCGGAAAAACGCCGAAGGGCTTGTTTGACAGGTTTAAATCCTTTTAAGATATTTAAGATGTGTTCGGCCAGCCTACGTGGGATCCCTGGCATGTCTGAAGGGTGCCAGGCGAAGATGTCCCAGTTCTCTCGTAGGAACTCTCGCAGTGCGGCGTCTGCATCAGGGTTCAGTCGTGCCCCGGTTGAAGCTGTTTTATTGGGGTCCGTTGGATGGACCTGGAATTTTACTATTTCGTCGGCTGGCTTGAAGGATGTGGATTTGGATCTCTTATCGAGTATCACATCAATCCCTGTTAACCGTGGAGCGCAGCGCAGTCAGTTCCTCAGCCGCTAAGGCTTCGAATAGCGCCTCAAGGGCTAATGCGGCCGTCTTGTTTTCGGCGTAGAGTGCTATGTCCGGATCACTAGCTAGAGTGATAATTCCATTCGGCCCGGGAATCTCAAGCTTCATGTACCCGTAATGGGGTATTGCTTGGAAGATTGTAAATGCTTACCGCCCTAGTAAAGCGTGATATCCGCTCTTAAACGGGGCCACCTGAAACGTGACTTCTTCGGACCTGTAATTATCCGGCGTGCCGAACACCACATCTAGTGTGATTTTTCCTGTGCAGCGCGCTTCCCGACTGGGGATTATTCCTCTAAAGGTTGTGCTGCTTCACTCGACGCGGTTCTAGTCTATTTCCATTTTTTGAAGGGTTTCCTCATAAATGAGGTTCAGTCCGCTGCCTCCATCCATGAGCACCTTGGTGAGGCGAAAGCCGTCCACTATGGGACTGAGGACCAACGCGGCTGGCGCTCGGGCTGTTCGGAATCTAGGTTCATCACTTGCGTTGAAGGTAATGGCAGTGTCGCTCCATGGATTTATTGTCGCAACTTGATAGACTTCGGCGAGGCTACGGAGTGTTCTTTTTCGCACATTGTTTGATGCGAAAGTCTCGAAGACTGTTAGAACGGTACTTGTGTCCTTGGGCTGGCTTTCTGCGGCCTCCGGAATTAAGAGGTCCTCGCCGATTTTGGCCACCTGCCGGAGTATCCAACATGCTCTAAGGCTGTGAGTTGGTGTGGCGTCCTCTGTACTGTGAATTCTACAGGGTCCATCAAGCCATCTTTCCAGTACGGTTCCATGCCCTGTAGAGGGTTTTGGCTTTTTGGTGTTTATCCCGGGTGTCCTGTGATGATGCACCCTCTTAGTTCGGACGGGATTACTATTCAAGGCCGGATTATCCCAAAAATTTATTTCGGTTTTCCAGGCGCTTTCCATCGCATAGTATTTTTGTACTATGGACGCCAAGTCGGCGAAGCGTGTGATATCACGACGGCTTATGGCGTTGAGGATTCCCTTGTCCGTGCAATTACCGCAAAAAATTGAGATTGCGTCTTCCTCGCGGCAATCCTTTATCATGTTCATAACCAGGAGGAATCTGGCCCAATAATGATGTACTGTTTCCTCGGGCCTCTGCCTGATTTGGGAGAGATCACTTATGATTGGGTGGGCTGGTGTCGTTGAATCTGAAACCTCACCCAATCCAATATTCGGAGGCAGAAGAGTTTCCGAACTCTGAAGTTCAGGTCTTGAGTTATATCTCCCCCTCCGCGGGTATCTGAAACCTCACCCAATCCAGTGAATCTGGCTCGTTGCCTGATCCTAAGCTCAGGTCTTGAGTTATATCTCCCCCTCCGCGGGTATTCGGCTTGGAGGGGTCGGGAATTCGGACGTAGCTCGTCCTAAAAATAGATGAAGGGTCGCTGCACAGCGTCTCTACCACGGCAACGTGGTGGGTGACTTGGGGAGAGTTAATTTCTCTTAGATCGGGTTTAAGCCCAACCTGGTCGTAATCTATAGCGACCCCCAGGGCGGCGATGCGATCCAAGAGCTCGTTTACGGAAGAGAGCTCCATTGGATCTAGCTGCTCGACGAGCTCCGAGCTGACGTGTAGGTTGCTTTTGATGACCCGAGAGGTCATCGTCGGTGCAACAGCCAAACAGGCGGTCATGAGGAAACCACCTAGCCGGAGGGTTTGGCCGACAACCAAGGCTCCCTTAGCAACGGCGCCATCCTTAAAGACGGGAGGAGGCATCCTTCCTGATTGTGATGGCACAGAGGAACTCTCAATGAAAGCACTGTCGGTGTCAAAACCGGCGGATCTCGGGTAGGGGGTCCCGAACTATGCGTCTACGCCGGATGGTAACATGAGGCAGGGAACGCGATGTTTTACCCAGGTTCAGGCCCTCTTGATGGAGGTAAAACCCTACGTCCTGCTTGATTAATATTGATGATATGGGTAGTACAAGAGTAGATCTACCACGAGATCAAGGAGGCTAAACCCTAGAAGCTAGCCTACGGTATGATTGTTGTATATGGAGTTGATTGCCTACGGACTACAACCCTCCGGTTTATATAGACACTGGATAGGGTTAGGGTTACATAGAGTCGGTTACAATGGTAGGAGATCTTGAATATCCGCATCGCCAAGCTTGCCTTCCACGCCAAGGAAAGTCCCATCCGGACACGGGACGAAGTCTTCAATCTTGTATCTTCATAGTCCAGGAGTCCGGCTGAAGGTATAGTCCGGCTACCCGAACACCCCCTAATCCAGGACTCCCTCAGCCACCTTCATTCCTACTCAGACTCGGTTGTCATGCCGGTCTTGTTGCGTCGCAACCACACTACACCGACCTCGTCACTACATTAGCTTCGAAAGCATCTGGCTAACTCCTTCGAAGACCATTTCAGCCACTTGGCTGGACACCCAATCTTTCACTCGGCTGCCCCGCGCGTCGTCACTTGGCCACACCGTGCGTCGTCACTCGGCCGCCCCGCACATCACCACTCGGTTGTGCACGTCTTCACCACTCGGCCGCTTCGCGCGTCACCTCTTGGTTGTGCATGCCTTCACCATAGGGCCGCCCCGTGCGTCACCACTCGGTTGTGCACGTCTTCACCACTCAGCCGATCTACGCGTTGCCTCTCTGTTGTGCATGCCTTCACCACACGGCCGCCCCGCGCGTCACCACTCGGTTGTGCACGTCTTCACCACTCGGTCACCCCGCACATTGTCACTCTGTTGTACACATCCTTACCCCTCGGCCGCCCCGTGCATTGCCACTCAGTTATGCGCGTCTTCGTCATTCGACCTCCTCGCACATCATGACTCGGCCGCCCCACGCGTCGCCACTCGTTTGGGCACGTCTTCACCACTCGTCCGCTCCGCGTGTCGCCACTCAGTTGTGCACTTCTTCACCACTCGGCCGCCCCACACGTCTCCACTCGGTTGTACACATCATCGCCCCTCGGCCGCCTCACGCGTCACCATCAGTTGGACATGTCTTTACCTCTACACCCCGAGCACGGGAACGACTAAGTTACTCATATGATCAAACCTCATATCACACTCCGTAGCAAGCTTACCTCTTTCGAGCATCACTCGGGGGCTACGCGCAGCTGTTGGCCATGCCGCCCTCAGGGGTTACGCCCATTCAATCAACCCATTGATCACATCAGGAATATCTTTCTGACCATACATGCTTGTTTCGTCGAAAATCTATAAGGGTAGTACTATCCACTCGGACGATCGCCTAAAACATTTCTTGAAGCCATCTTCAAGACTGCAAAAGGGTGAAAATGACGCTCCTCTACGGATACACTTGGCCCTTATCCTAGGCTCTAAGCCGTTAGTTTCACAAACTTGGACTCAGAGATGGCATGTGTTGGTGTTCCCCCGGGATAATGAGTGGAATGTCTCCGGAGAGTCAGCCCACACACTAGCCTCGCCACTCGGGTTTCATGGCACGTCCATGTCAGACCACTAGTCTATCTCCTCCGGGAGACATACGAGTGCCACCAAGTTTTTCCTTGCAGTCAACATACCCCGATCAGCCGGGAAGCACGTCCACTCGGATAAATACCCCTTTCATGCAAAAGGGTGAAAACGAAGCTCCTCTACAGACACAATCTACTCTTACAAATACCCCTTTCAGGCAAAATATAATGGTCAATATAAGAAGTACTACTGGAACGATTACTCTCTAGAGTGTCCATCTTTTTTCTACTGTCGGCAGTTTCAAAGACGAATTCATTCACCGTGCCGAGAGCACGAAGATTCAACTGCTTGACCGAGTTCCAGGCTGAATTTATTCCATGCCGAGTGCACAAAGATCAGTCCGACTGACTCAGCTCCAGGCTGAGCTTACTTACCATGTCAAGCGCCTGAAGATGCATCTGATTGAATCAATTTCAGACTAAAAGATATTTACCGTGTCGACTGCGTGGAGGTTTACCAGGAGACTTAAACCCTCTGTCCGACACATCTTGTCCGACAGAGGCTCGGGGACTACACCCAGTGGGTGCACTCAGTGTGCCCCCACTGGAAGAGAACTCAGAAAGAAACATTTTGCTCGATGCAAGACCAGCTCCAGATCCTCAAGTACTATTGTCCTCCGAGTCGGAGAGTCACAAGTTCTATCAGTGCCAGCTAAGAAGCAAAATGGGTAGAAATAGTACATGTGTCATTAGGTGCATGTTTAGGTCTCGTTTAAGGAATGTGAACGAAAATTACAAACTTGTCGTCGTCCTAAAATAATGAGAATCTCGGTTTTTAAATCCCAGTAAATAAAAAAGTCACCCAAAAAACATGAAACTTGGCATGGTTTCATGACATGGCACATTTAAAACAATACAGAGGCCAGCCAACTCGCATCCAGGAGGCTCCCTCGATTGGGGCTTCGTTGGCCATTGGATCGTGGTCAATCTCGTCTTTGACTTCGTTTGGGCCGTTGGATGCTCGCTGCTCTCGCTGCTAGTTTTAACCGCGTGGTAAGTTTGCATGGCCAATGACTGGTGGGCTCTTGTACTGTGCCTATTGGCTGGGTAAGCCGTTTCGAGGTGCGGGTGCGGCCCTCTCCCCGCAGGCCGCGTGCGCGTCGCGTCATTTGCGGGGGGGGGCGTGGGTGGCCCTGCCCTCGAATGCACCTCGGCCCAATCCAATCCCCCGCACGCCACAACCCTCCCTCCCTCCTCGATCTCTCTCCCTCAGCCGCCACGACCCCTAGCTCCCATTCCTACGATCCGGCGGTCGCTGCTCCTTCTGACCTCCCTCGTCAGCCGCCGCCGCCGCTACGGCTCCTCCGTCCACCGACTCTGTCTGTGCAAGCGGCCAGTTTCCTTCCGCCCCGACCTTCTCCACTCTCTCCTAGTTCATCATCCGTCCCTTGCTGCTCGAGGTGCTCATCTGCCCAGGCTGCGAGGAAGCAACATGAGTGTCAGTACTATGGAAGTGGCAAAGGTGCAGGAAAGACACGGGAGACGCAAAGAAGGCGCGGCGAAAGCGTAAAGTCATCGCAGGAGCGTTTGAATTCGAATGTGTGCGTGACGGGCCGTGAGCCTTGTAATGGTGTGGGCCGTTGGCCATGTGGGTGCGGGCGTCACTCGCAAGTATATAAGCGAGGTGTGTCGCTGTGGATAGGTATCGAATATTTGAAATGAAATATCCTGAGCCACAGGCTCCTCTTCCTCCTCTCACTGTCTTCTCCTAGCTTCTCACCTCTCCGCTCGCCTCTGAGATCCAACCCTACCCCTCCTCGCCGCCGACGAACTCTTACCACCCCTAGGTCGTGACAATCTGGTATCAGAGCCACCTCCTCGCTCCGCCGTGTGCCGAATTTTTTTTCCGAATTGTACCCGGCAAATCCAAGGCGATGGTAGCGGATCGCCTGCATCTGTGTAAATCCCGACCTAAGGTGGGTTGAATCGGAATTAATTGGCCACAACGACAACATTCAAGCCTAACCCGCAGTCGCGATTCCTCACGGACGAGATGGAGGCGTTCCAGGAGCGCATGCTGAAGGAGTTCGCCGAGATCATGGCGGCACAACGCAAGCTGGAGGTGGTCGATGGGATCTGCGCGCAGCTGGCGGCGCTCGACGCCAAGCTTACGGAGCAAACGACGCGGCTCGACCAAGTCCAAGTGAAGGTGAGTTTGTCCTGCGACACCCTGGGGCAGGTTCAACAGAGCCAATTCCATGTCGCTCAGAAAGGGAAACCACCAGAGGTACCGGAGACCTCGTCGCCGACAGCGTCGGAGGTGTCGGACAGCATCCTAGGCCGAGGACCACCGTTCATTGTGCAGGAGCTGACTCGTCCTGTCAAGGTACCGCCCAATTTCGCTCTGTCCCAGCAGGTTGTGCAGTCAGTTCAGGAGGAAAATTCAGGCAAGAGGCCATGGTTGCCCAAAATGGATTTCCCCCGTTTTGATGGGAATTATGTCAGGATCTGGTTAGATAAGTGTGAGGCATTTTTCAAGTTGTACAGCATACCTGAAAATTTCAAGGTCACCTCCGCATCCCTGTACCTGACTGATAACGCTGCAACTTGGTATCAGGCGTTTAAACAAAACAGTGCATATCACACTTGGCCGCAGTTTTGTGCAGCAGTGATACAGGAGTTCGATGTGAATGTATAAAGGCAGAAGATGAAGGACCTCATGTCACTCAAACAAGGGGAAACAGTTGAGGAGTACAAGCAAAAATTCCTTCAATTGGTCTACACCATCAAGCTGTATGAACCATCGATCAGTGATACTTTCCTGGTAACTCATTTCATTATGGGGCTCAAGTCAGAGTTACGATCAGCTGTGGAGTTTCAGATAACAACAAATGTCCACATGGCAGCGATGTATGCTTCTATTCAGGAAGGCCTGTTACTGTAGCAGAAGACAGTCAGAGGTTCATATCAGAAGTCTGCTTTCACAAAACCTGACACTCGGCCGGCATTAGCTACTGGTGATCTATGGAAGGCCAAACAACTGAAGGAATATCGACGAGCTAACGGCTTGTGTTATAAATGTGGAGAGAAGTTCACTCCAGGGCATGTATGCAGTCAGTTGCCGGCGACTGGGGCTCAACTGAAAACAGCAAAAACAGTAGTGCCAAATGAGATAATTTCCGATGCTCTTTTGGATGCTCTAGTCGAGCAGTCTACAGCAGATTGTGCTACGATTTCAGTTACTGCTTTGTCAGGTGCAGCTCACCCAAAAACCATACAATTAAGAGCCTTAGTTGGAAATCAAGTGGTGCTCATATTAGTGGAGTCAGGGAGCACCCACACTTTTGTGGATCAGGCACTGCTCAACAGGATAAATGTTAATGTAGAGCTACTAGATAGGCCTATGAAAGTGAAAGTGGCTAATGGAGAACTAGTACAATGTTATGAAAAGGTTTCTCAGTTAACCTGGTGGATTCAAGGGCATAACTTCACAAATGCAATGCATGTGCTTCCTCTTGGGGGACATGACATCATTCTGGGCATGGACTGGCTAGAACAATGGGGAGTGATGCAATGTCACTGGGCAGAAAAATGGATCCAGTTCAAATACTCAGGACAAGAAGTGAAGTTATAGGGTGTGCTACCTGCAACACCAGCAGAAATTACAGAAGTAACAGCTGAACAACTGTTAAAATGGGAAAAAGGCAATGAAGTTTGGGCAACAGCTGTATTGAACAGAATTGTGATGGCACCTGAAACTCTAGTTCCTCCTGCTGTACAAGAGTTATTGCAACAACACCACACTGTCTTCAAAGATCCTCAGACATTGCCTCCTCATAGACCACTCGATCATGAAATTCATCTCATTCCTGGAGTTGTTCCAGTAAATTGCAGACCATACAGATATTCTCCACTATAGAAAGATGAAATAGAAAGGCAAGTGCCTGAAATGCTAAAAGCAGGTTTGATCACACCAAGCATTAGCCCTTTTGCTTCTCTTGTTCTCCTTGTAAAGAAGAAAGATGGCACTTGGAGGTTCTGTGTGGATTACAGAAAGTTAAATGATATCACTATCAAAAGCAAGTTTCCTCTCCCAGTGATTGATGAGTTACTGGATGAATTGGGAGGAGCTAAGTGGTTCTCCAAACTGGATTTAAAAGCTGGATATCATCAGATTCGAATGGAAGAGGAAGATGAGCATAAGACAACATTTAAAACACACCATGGCCAGTTCTAGTTCAGAGTGGTTCCTTTTGGACTGGCCACTGCTCCAGGCACATTCCAATGTAATGTGAATGTGTTTATGGCAGGACCCAACCGAAAGTTTGTATTAGTATTCATGGATGACATTCTAGTGTTCAACTTCACTCTGGAAGATCATACTCAACACTTGAGGTCTGTGTTTGAAATTCTGGCACAAAATCAGTTATATGTGAAACAGAGTAAGTGTGTTTTTGCTCAGCAATCCATGAAATATTTGGGTCACATTATTTCTGACAAAGGAGTGGCTCCTGATCCTGCAAAAACTGAAGCTATGATTCACTGGCATGTACCAACTAATGTGACTGAGTTGAGAGGATTTCTGGGGCTAACAGGTTACTATAGGAAGTTTGTGAGGAACTATGGTTTGTTGGCTAGGCCTCTCACTATTTTACTGAAGAAACAAGCCTTTCAGTGGTTTGACACAGCTCAAGCAGCTTTTCAGCAGTTGGAACAGGCCATGGCCACTACTCCTGTTATGGCTTTACCAAACTTTGCAAAAACTTTCACTGTGGAGACAGATGCTTGTAATACTGGAGTGGGAGCTATTCTTTCTCAGGAAGGGCATCCTATTTCTTACTATAGCAAGGCACTGGGAGTGGCTAGTAAGAAACTGTGGATTTATGAGAAAGAATTTCTGGCAATTATGATGGCAATACACAGGTGGAGATCTTACCTGGCAAGAGCACCTTTTGTAATCAAAACAGACCACCAGAGTCTCTGTCACCTAGGGGATCAGCTCCTCACTTCAGACTTGCATAGAAAGGCCATGATAAAACTGGTAGGACTGCAGTTCACTATCCAGTACAAAAAAGGAGTGGAAAATACTGCAACAGATGCTCTTTCCAGAGTAGCTCACTTATTTCCTCTGGAAACAGTGTCTACAAGCAAACCTATCTGGATACAAGAAGTGTTAAATTCCTATACAGTGGACCCTGCTGCACAACAGATGTTACAAAAGCTAGCAGTGGATAACAAGGCTTGTCCTGGATTTTACTTGCAAGAGGGGCTAATTAAACATGAGGAAAAAATTTGGATTGGAGCAAATGCAGGTCTGCAAACAAAGCTCATCCAGGCTTTTCACTCATCACCAGTGGGAGGCCACTCTGGTATACTTCCTACCTACCACAGAGTGAAGCAGTTGTTCAGCTGGACTGGCATGAAAACAGATGTGGAAAACTTTGTGAAGCAGTGCAATACTTGCCAACAGGCTAAACATGAGCTGTGCAAAACACCTGGGTTGCTACAACCTCTTCCCTTACCAGATCGACCCTGGCAAGCCATTAGTATGGACTTCATTGAAGGATTACCTAAATCAGAGGGGTTTAGTGCTATTCTAGTGGTGGTGGATCGTTTCACAAAAGTAAGTCACTTTCTGCCTCTGAAACATCCGTTTACAGCAGCATCAGTAGCTAAGGTCTTCCTCAATAACATTGTCAGACTTCATGGATTGCCCTTGTCCATTGTTTCTGATAGAGATAAGATATTTACAAGTGCATTCTGGAAAGAATTGTTTAGAGTTTGGGGCACTGAACTTCAGATGAGCACAACATATCACCCTCAAACGGATGGTCAAACAGAGCGTGTGAACCAGTGCTTAGAAATGTACTTACGCTGTGCAGTTCATGCTTCTCCAGCTAAATGGGCGGCCTGGCTCCCTCAGGCAAAGTTTTGGTATAATTCTACGTATCATTCTTCCTTGGGCTACACTCCCTACAAAGCATTATATCAACAAGACCCGAATGTTGGACAGTTAGCAGGTCAGTCTGTTTCATTGAATCCGGATGTTCAGACTTGGTTAGCCTCTCAAACTGAACACACAGCGTTGCTCATAGACCACTTAGCAAGAGCTCAGTGCAAGTATAAGCAGTTTGCTGACAGAAAAAGGTCTAATTGACAGTTTGTGGTGGGAGAAACAGTGTATCTACGTCTGCAACCATATGCTCAGTCGTCCGTGGTCAATCGCCCATGTCCAAAACTGGCTCTCAAATATTTCAGACCATTCAAGATTCTAGAGAAAATTGGAAACGCGGCGTACATGCTGGAGTTGCCCTGAGGCAGTATGGTTCACCCAGTTTTCCATGTGTCCCAGCTCAAAGCTCATGTACTAGATCATACTCTGGTGTTCACTACACTGTCAGTGCCACTTGATTTGTCGCTGCCTGGTGTGCAACCATAAGAAATCCTGGATCGCCGCCTGGTCAAAAAAGGGAACACTTCACATATTCAGATCTTGGTAAAGTGGACCACAATTCCCGTGTCCTCGGCCACTTGGGAAGACTATCAGGTGCTCAAAGATTGCTATCCAGCGGCACCAGCTTGGGGACAAGCTGGTTCTTCAGGGGGAGGTATTGTCAGTACTATGGAAGTGGCAAAGGTGCAGGCAAGACAGGGGAGACGCAAAGAAGGCGCGGTGAAAGTGTAAAGTCATCGCGGGAGCGTTTGAATTCGAATGTCTGCGTGACGGGCCATGAGCCTTGTAATGGTGTGGGCCGTGGGCCGTGTGGGTGCGGGCGTCACTCGCGAGTATATAAGCGAGGTATGTCACTGTGGATAGGTATCGAATATTTGAAATGAAAAATCCTGAGCCACAGGCTCCTCTTCCTCCTCTCGCTGTCTTCTCCTAGCTTCTCACCTCTCTGCTCGCCTTTGAGATCCAACCCTACCCCTCCTCGCCGCTGGCGAACTCTTACCACCCCTAGGTCGTGACAGTGAGGAGGACAAACCTTGTCTCGAGAAGCCACGGGAGGAGGGGCTCAAGCATAGAAGAGCAGATGACAGCCAGGTAGTCGTCTTGGCTCGACGTCGTCCTTTGTGTCCGGGCTGCGGCAGACCCTAGCGCCGTCCTTCAGGTGTCCCCCCAACCATCTCTCTCTCCCGCACTCATTTTCCCTCTCACGTTTAGCATTTGAGGTTGTAGATCTAAGCACTAGCTGTTTGTAAAAATGCTCAAGGAGGACTGTTTAAAGGAAGGCAGTATGTTCTACAGTTTCAGTTACATGATTACATACAACTAAAGAAAAGTTTACATGATTCGATAATTATTATTGGAGATTTTCACTCACAGTAAATTTCTACAGATCTGCACTACAAGCTGGACCATATAGAATGATCCAATGATATGATCCTGCTGTGTTCTAATGAATAGATTGTTCAAAGGATCTGTTTAAAGACACAACAACAACAACAACAACAACAACAACAACAACAACAACAACAACAACAAAGCCTTTAGTCCCAAACAAGTTGTGGTAGGCTAGAGGTGAAACCCATAAGATCTCGCAACCAACTCATGGCTCTGGCACATGGATAGCAAGCTTCCACGCACCCCTGTCCATAGCTAGCTCTTTGGTGATACTCCAATCCTTCAGGTCTCTCTTAACGGACTCCTCCCATGTAAAATTCGGTCTACCCCGCCCTCTCTTGACATTCTGCGCACGCGTTAGCCGTCCACTATGCACCGGAGCTTCTGGAGGCCTGCGCTGAATATGCCCAAACCATCTCAGACGATGTTGGACAAGCTTCTCTTCAATTGGTGCTACCCCAACTCTATATCGTATATCATCATTCCGGACTCGATCCTTCCTCGTGTGGCCACACATCCATCTCAACATACACATCTCCGCCACACCTAACTGTTGAACATGTCGCCTTTTAGTCGGCCAACACTCAGCGCCATACAACATTGCGGGTCGAACCGCCGTCCTGTAGAACTTGCCTTTTAGCTTTTGTGGCACTCTCTTGTCACACAAAATGCCAAAAGCTTGGCGCCACTTCATCCATCCGGCTTTGATTCGATGGTTCACATCTTCATCAATACCCCCATCCTCCTGCAGCATTGACCCCAAATACCGAAAGGGGTCCTTCTGAGGTACCACCTGGCCATCAAGGCTAACCTCCTCCTCACACCTAGTAGTACTGAAACCGCACATCATGTACTCGGTTTTAGTTCTACTAAGCCTAAACCCTTTCGATTCCAAGGTTTGTCTCGATAACTCTAACTTCCTATTTACCCCCGTCCGACTATCGTCAACTAGCACCACATCATCCACAAAGAGCATAAACCATGGGATATCTCCTTGTATATCCCTTGTGACCTCATCCATCACCAATGCAAAAAGATAAGGGCTCAAAGCTAACCCCTGATGCAGTCCTATCTTAATCGGGAAGTCATCAGTGTCGACATCACTTGTTCAAACACTTGTCACAACATTATCGTACATGTCCTTGATGAGGGTAATGTACTTTGCTGGGACTTTGTGTTTCTCCAAGGCCCACCACATGACATTCCGTGGTATCTTATCATAGGCCTTCTCCAAGTCAATGAACACCATATGTAAGTCCTTCTTTTGCTCCCTATATCTCTCCATAAGTTGTCGTACCAAGAAAATGGCTTCCATGGTCGACCTCCCAGGCATGAAACCAAACTGATTTTTGGTCACGCTTGTCATTCTTCTTAAGCGGTGCTCAATGACTCTCTCCCATAGCTTCATTGTATGGCTCATCAACTTAATTCCACGGTAATTAGTACAACTTTGAACATCCCCCTTGTTCTTGAAGATTGGTACTAATATACTCCGTTTCCATTCTTCTAGCATCTTGTTTGCCCGAAAAATGAGGTTGAAAAGCTTGGTTAGCCATACTATCGCTATGTCCCTGAGACCTTTCCACACCTCAATGGGGATACAATCAGGGCCCATCGCCTTGCCTCCTTTCATCCTTTTTAAAGCCTCCTTGACCTCAGACTCCTGGATTCACCACAAAAATGCATGCTGGTCTCATCAAAGGAGTCATCCAGTTCAATGGTAGAACTCTCATTCTCCCCATTGAATAGCTTGTCGAAGTACTCCCGCCATCTATGCTTAATCTCCTCGTCCATCACCAAGAGTTGGCCTGCTCCGTCCTTGATGCATTTGACTTGGCCAATATCCCTCGTCTTCCTCTCTCGGATCTTGGCCATCTTATAGATGTCGGTTTCACCTTCCTTCGTGCCTAACCATTGGTAGAGGTCCTCATATGCCCAACCCCTTGCTTCACCAATAGCTCGCTTTGCGGCCTTCTTCGCCGTCTTGTACTTCTCTATGTTGTCTGCACTCCTATCCAGGTATAGGCGTTTGAAGCAATCTTTCTTCTCTTTAATCGCCTTCTGGACATCATCATTCCATCACCAGGTATCCTTATCTTCGCTTCTCCTTCCCCTGGACACTCCAAGCTCCTCTGAGGCCACCTTACGAATGCAAGTCGCCATCTTCGTCCACACATTGTTCGCATCTCCTCCTTCCTCCCAAGGGCCCTCCTTAATGACCCTCTCCTTGAACGCTAGAGCTACCTTCCCCTTGAGCTTCCACCACTTCGTTCTAGCGACTTTGGCACGCTTATCCCGCTGGACACGAATCCGAAAACGGAAGTCAGCAACCACCAGCTTATGCTGGGGTACAACACTCTCTCTAGGTATCACCTTATAGTCTAGGCACGCACGCCTATCTTCTCTTCTCGAGAGGATGAAATCAATCTAGCTAGAGTGTTGGCCACTACTAAAAGTCACCAGATGTGATTCTCTCTTTCTAAAGAGGGTGTTAGCTACAATCATGTTGTAGGATAGAGCAAAGCTTAAGACATCTTCTCCTTCTTGATTCCTGATGCCATAGCCAAAGCCCTCGTGCGCCCCTTCAAAACCTGTGTTAGATGTACCCACGTGGCCATTGAGGTCTCCTCCTATGAAGAGCTTCTCACCAATCGGTACACTCCTAACCATGTCTTCCAGGCCTTCCCAGAACTCCCTCTTGGTGTTCTCATTGTGGCCTACTTGCGGGGCATACGTGCTGATAACATTGAGAACCAAGTCCTCAACTACCAGCTTGACCAGGATAATCCGGTCCCCATGTCTCTTGACGTCTACCACTCCATACTTGAGGCTCTTGTTGATCAAGATGCCTACGCCATTTCTGTTTCCAGCCGTCCCTGTGTACCACAGCTTGAAGCCGGTATCCTCCACCCCCTTCGCCTTCTGTCCTCTCCATTTGGTTTCTTGGACGCAAAGGATATCAACACCTCTCCTCACCGCTGCATCAACTAGCTCCCAAAGCTTCCCTGTCAGAGACCCTACGTTCCAGCTACCTAAGAGAATCCTCCTAGGCTCGGCTAGCTTCCTTACCCTTCGCACTCGTCGAGTCAAAATGCGAAGACCCTTGCCCATTTTCCACTACATCCGGGCGCCGATGTAGCGCACCACTAAAGATGCGACGACCCGATCCTCGCTCACTTGCCACCGTATCCGGATCAAGATACATCGCGCCACCTTTGCAGTGACGGCCCGGCCCTTGCCCATTTTCCACCACACCCGGGTTCCGATGTAGCGCGTCGTTGAGAGGGTTACGCCCCAATGAAAATCTTTTGGGTTTCATCTCCATAAGAGTGGCTGAGTTTTTATGTTGGCTCGGCAAGCCTATCACAACCCTCCTCCTTTACCCGGGCTTGGGACCGGCTATGTTGAGACAACATAGGCGGAGTTATCTTTTTAAAGACAACAAGCATATATTTGTACAAAGATCATATTGTTTCGATGCCCATGTAAGTTCTCTTATCTCTTTGGTGTGCATCTTATTTAGACTTACCTCATTGCAATTTATAGTCATGCTTTGCATAGCTAAATCGGTATCAAGAATATTGTATTGTTTACTTCTTACCATGTATGATCTACTAATATGGCTACATCTGTACAATACTTTTATAGATGAAGTTGGTGGTTACTGCAGACCCAAGGTGCACTAACAGAAGATATCAGAGGAGCAGAGGAAAATGCAAGTGTGTATGTGTGAAAAATTATTGGTTTAACTCAAGGTATTGCTGTACATGTTGTTGTCATCATGCTCAAATTCCAGTTATTATCGCTATCAAATAGTGTCAAACACTCAAATCATTGTTCTGAATTTCTGTAGGATGCTGAGGAAATCCTCGAAGGCATAAAGACCACACAGACACTTACTTTTTTATGTTTTTTCTTCGCAGCTGATGGCAAGCTCCTTTCTTGCTAATTGTGATTTCTTTTGTACATGGCCTCTCACCAGAGTAAGTAAATAGACCTATGATGTTTCTTTCTGATTTTCTTAGCGTTTTCAGGGGTATTTTGAGCTTCTAGATTGATTGTTTCATGAAGCATTATAGATCAGACCGTCAAATTGATGTGTAGTTTACAGAAGTATCAAGCGGATGTTGTTCTATCTTATTTACCCAAGAAGCTCTTATTTGACAAATCACCATCCAGTTTGCTGTATGGCTGATTCTGATGCACTCAAAGTGAACAATGAATAATAATGATTCTTCTTATATAATTACATGATTAATTAAACCTTAGTTCATCATGTTTACTTCGCGGGACTAAAAATATTTGTACGAATTTATCAATCATGTGTCAGCCTTCATTTGCATCTCATCCTCAAAGGAATCGGATATGATTTAATTCCATTAGCAAATTATTCTGGTTAGACTTCAAGCTTGGGCCAGTAATTTTTATTGTGTAGATAACAACACGTGGACCTCCTTCAGAGTCATGAGAAGAAAAACTTTGGGTTAACCATTTATTCTGGATTTGTGATTTATGATGTTCAGGTCAAAGATGTCGAGTTCTCCTGCTTGCTCTAGTTCGAACCTTTTATGCTCTGTTTGGCCTGTAACTTGTATTGCCTTATTGGTAAAGATTTAAATTACACCTTGCTTCTACAACTATTTTATTTTCTGGGAGAATATTATATTCACTGGTTGACGGGTTGATATATTTTGTATTTTGTACCACGATTGATGGAACATCTGTTATTTGAAACCATGAATCGGGTATCATAGGGTTATTAGAGCATATGTAACTCGGGAACATCGACAAGTTATTTAGGTGTTGGTCATCACAATACACTGGTTGAGGCAATAAATCTTGTTCTGTTAAATTGTGATCCAAATTCTAGTACTGTATTGGACTAGACGTAGTACATACGATGTGGGCCTTTTGCGTTGGTACCGACATGTATGAGTACAACTCGTTTACTTGTCCTACAAGGACTCCTATGTGTTGTCCCTCATATATACCCCATGTAGTCGCACCTCAGACGGTCTGTCATCTCGTGCTTGTAATACTCCTCCTCATAGTGATTGCGCCTTCGTGCGTCCGTGGTTTTCTCCCGCAAGGATTTCCACGTAAAAATCCGTGTCTCTCTGTCTCGTTTATTCTCGTTATTATCTAACAGGTGGTATACAGAGCCAAGTTTCAGATACGAGATTTGAGACGAGAGATTAGGGTTACATCGTTTGCGCCGCCGCATACGTCTCTGACAATTCGTCGATCCGTTAGATCGATTTCCATGACCGAGACCGACAGGATTTTCCTCGTGTGCGCGGTCGTAACCGAGATTGACACAAAGTCGATTTGACCGGTCGTCGCTAGCACCCGAGGCTGCTGATCTTCGTACAGGCTACAAGTACCGAGTCATCCGGCGAGTTGACGCAGCTCCAGATTCAATCGACTTCTCACATCATCAACCGAAGCAAAAGCTAGTAGTACTACTGCTCGCCGGTCAGAAGCAAAGCAGTAGTTTAATTCACATCTGATCCACTACGTGATTTGACTACTAGTACTATTCGTCACGTCAAGCTACAAATCAAGCTTTTGGTCTTCAATTACCTGAGCTACCAGGTACTACTGTTCCTAGTTCTTTGCTCCGCGTAATTTAAATTCTGTCAAGAATTTTTCTTTCGACTTGTACTACTTTGTGCACAGATTTATCTACTTATGGCATCCATGAAGTACGATTTTCCGCTGCTGGATCGTGACATAAGGGTTACCCTATGGCAAGTCAAGATGCGGGCGTTGTTGGCACAGGTCGACTATGATGTAGCACTGGATAGTTTTGGGAAGAACCGAATTGAGGACTGGACTGCTGAGGAGAAAAGAATTTATTGTAAGGCTTTGTCACAAATTCAACTCCATTTGCATAATAATATTTTGCAGGAAGTTTTGAGTGAGAAAACTGCCGCCGCTCTATGGTTAAAGCTGGAAGGGATTTGCATGACTAAAGATCTCACCAGCAAGATGCATCTGAAGCAAAAATTATTCCTGCACAGGTTACCCGAGGGAGGTAATGTTTTGAATCATATTTCAGAATTTAAGGAGATTATATCCGATCTAGCTGCAATGGAGGTTAAGTATGAAGAGGAAGATACTTCTTTAATGTTACTTTGTTCACTGCCAAGTTCTTATACCAATTTTAGAGACACCATATTATACAGTCGTGATACTCTCACACTTAATGAAGTTTATGAAGCTTTGAACTCTAAGGAGAAGATGAAATTAATGGTGCCTCATGATGGTTCGAGTTCATCCCAAGCCGAGGGATTATCTGTTCGTGGCAGGACAAAGGAGAAGAACTCCAATAATGGAAACAGAGGCAAAAGTAAAAACGGCTACAGGGGCCGGTCGCAATCCAGAGACAAGAAATATTGCAGGTATTGCAAGAGAGACGGGCATGACATCTCAGAGTGTTTCAAGTTGCAGAATAAAGAAAAGAGGAAAGGTAACAAACAAGGTGAAAATTCTGCTAACGTTGCTCGTGATGATAGTTCCGATGATGCTCTTGTCGTTATTGCTGGATGTGCTAAGACAAATGATGAGTGGGTACTTGATACTACATGTACTTTTCATATGTGTCCACATAGAGATTGGTTTAATACTTTTGATTCCACTACTTCTGCTGGTTCCGTTTTGGGTTTTGATAATTCACCATGCAAGATTGAAGGCATAGGTTCTATTCGAATCAAGATGTTTGATGGCATAATCAGAACTTTGACAGATGTTCGGTATATTCCGAAGATGAAGAGAAATCTTATTCTCTGTAGTGCCCTTGATGCAAAGGGGTACAAGTATTCAGGTGGAGATAGTGTTTTGAAGGTCACCAAAGGCTCCCTTGTTGTGATGAAAGGTGACTTAAGTTCGACCAATGGTCTTTATTACCTTCGAGGTTCTACCGTTTCAGGTAACGCTACTCCAGCTATTTCAAAGAATTCTGATTGTGATGCTGCTAACCTTTGGCATATGCGTCTTGGACATATGAGTGAACTTGGTTTAGCAGAGTTAAATAAGAGAGGTCTTCTTGATGGGTATGAACCTGGTAAATTGAAATTTTGTGAGCATTGTATCTTCGGCAAGCACAAGAGGGTGAAGTTCAACACTTCGACTCATACAACCGAAGGTATTCTTGATTATGTGCATTCTGATTTATGGGGACCATCTCGCAAGAAGTCACTAGGTGGTGCTAGTTACATGCTGACTATTATTGATGATTATTCGAGAAAAGTTTGGCCTTATTTCTTGAAGCATAAATATGAAGCATTCTCAGCATTTAAGGAGTGGAAGATTATGATTGAAAGACAAACTGAAAAGAAGGTAAAGATACTTCGCACTGATAATGGTATGGAATTCTGTTCTAAGCAATTTAAGAATTATTGCACGTCTAAAGGCATTGTCAGACATTACACCGTTCCTTATACTCCTCAACAAAACGGTGTTGCTGAGCGTATGAACAGGACAATTATTTCCAGAGCCCGTTGCATGTTGTCCAATGCAGGTTTGCATAGGCGTTTTTGGGATGAGGCCGCTTCCACTGCTTGTTATCTCATTAATCGTTCACCATCTATTACTCTTAATAAGAAAACTCCAATTGAGGTATGGTCTGGTTCACCTGCTGATTATTCACAGTTGAGAGTTTTTGGTTGCACTGCTTATGCCCATGTTGATAATGGAAAATTGGAGCCTAGGGCTGTTAAGTGCATCTTTCTTGGTTATAAGTCTGGTGTTAAAGGTTTTAAATTATGGAATCCTGAAACCCAGAAGGTTGTTATTAGCAGAAATGTTATCTTTAATGAATCTGCTATGTTACATGATGTTTCATCTACTAATGTTCCCGTTGAGAGTGAACAACAGCCTATTGTTCAGGAGCCTACTGTTCAGGTGGAGCATGTTATTGATTCAGATGATACATCTCATAATGAAATTGTTGATGCACATGATGAACCCGTCGTTAATGATGATCATGTCACTCCCACTCCAAATCAGCCTATTGTTCCACCCAGTTGGAATCTTGCACGTGACAGAGTTAGGCGGGGTACTAACAAACCTGACAGGTTAATTGAGGAGTGCAATATTGTTTCTTTTGCTTTATCTGTTGCAGAAGAAATTGAAGGTAATGCTGAGCCTTCTTCATATTCCGAGGCTATTATTTCTACTGATGGTAATAAGTGGATGACCGCTATGCATGATGAGATGGAATCACTTGAAAAGAATGGCACTTGGGATTTAGTAAGATTACCTAGAGAGAAGAAACCTATTCGTTGCAAGTGGGTTTTCAAGAGGAAAGAAGGTGTTTCTCCTAATGATGTGACAAGATATAAAGCAAGGTTAGTTGCTAAAGGTTACAGTCAGATTCCAGGTATTGACTATAACGAAGCCTTTTCTCCTGTTGTGAAGCATAGCTCTATTCGCACTTTACTCAGTATTGTTGCCATGCATGATCTTGAGCTTGAACAATTGGATGTTAAAACTGCATTCTTACATGGAGAATTAGAAGAGGATATTTATATGGAACAACCTGAAGGTTTTGTTATTCCTGGAAAAGAAAAGTTTGTCTGTAAGTTAAAGAAATCTCTTTATGGATTGAAGCAATCCCCGAGACAATGGTACAAGAGATTTGAAACCTTTATGATCTCTCAAGGTTTCAAAAGGTCTAATTATGATAGTTGTGTTTATTTGAAAACTGTCAAAGGTTCAACTATTTATTTGCTCCTTTATGTTGATGATATGCAAATTGCTGCAAAGAGTATGTAAGATATTGATGAACTAAAGAAGCAATTGAGTAATGAATTTGAGATAAAGGATTTGGGTGTAGCAAAGAAAATAGTTGGCATGGAAATATCCAGAGATAGACAATCTGGAAAAGTGTATCTCAGTCAGAAGGGATATATTGATAAAGTTCTTCGTCATTTTAATATGCATAATGCCAAGCCGGTGAGTACTCTGTTAGCTGCACACTTCAAATTATCATCAGCTTTATGTCCTAAGTCAGATGCAGATATTGAGTACATGTCTAGAGTTCCCTATTCGAGTGCAGTTGGTTCACTTATGTATGCCATGGTTTGTTCTCGTCCGGATTTATCATATGCATTGAGTGTTGTCAGTAGATACATGGCTAATCCTGGAAAAGAACATTGGAGAGCAGTTCAGTGGATTTTCATATACCTGCGTGGTACTTCTAATGCTTATTTACAGTTTGGGAAATCTAGAGATGGACTTGTTGGTTTTGTTGATTCTGATTTTGCTGGTGATTTGGATAAGAGAAGATCACTCACAGGTTATGTTTTCACCATTGGTGGTTGTGCTGTGAGTTGGAGAGCAACTTTGCATTCTATTGTGGCTTGTTCCACTACTTATGCCGAGTATATGGCTATTTCTGAGGCATGCAAAGAAGCTATCTGGTTGAGAGGTTTATGCACTGAGCTTTGTGGAGACTCATCTTGCCCTACCATATTTAGTGACAGTCAAAGTGCTATATATCTTACAAAGAATCCAATGTATCATGAGAGAACAAAGCACATTGATGTCATATATCACTATATTCGAGATGTTGTTGCTGAAGGTGATTTGAAGGTATGCAAGATAAGTACTCATGATAATCCTACTGATATGATGACAAAGCTAGTTCTGACCAATAAGTTTGAGCTTTGCTCAGCCTTAGTTGGTATTTCTCACTAGTCCTATGGACTTTGACGCACAAGGTGTTTAAGATGATTTGGATGGAGTTATTCACTTTCTTCGACTACTGGAGGGAATTTGGCTCAAGGTGGAGATTGTTAAATTGTGATCCAAATTCTAGTACCGTATTGGACTAGACGTAGTACATACAGTGTGGGCCTTTTGCATTGGTACCGACGCGTACGAGTACAACTCGTTTACTTGTCCTACAAGGACTCCTATGTGGTGTCCCTCATATATACCCCATGTAGTCGCATCTCAGACGGTCTGTCGTCTCGTGCTTGTAATACTCCTCCTCATAGTGATTGCGCCTTCGTGCGTTCGTGGTTTTCTCCCGCAAGGGTTTCCACGTAAAAATCCGTGTCTCCCTGTCTCGTTTATTCTCGTTATTATCTAACATGTTTCGTCAATGACCACTATTATTATGATCTCCTGCTTTGTAAAATAAGTTCTCCCGTAATCTTTTTACTGAATCCATAAAAAACAAGTTGTGTGATAGAGTTGTTACTGTGCGGGCCAGAATGAAGTTTCTATATGCCCTACAATACTCACATAATTTATGATTCTAATAGGCTTCCTGCACCGACATCTGATGCCTTTATATTGTAAATCTTCACCAAGTTGCCATTTGTTTTGTGGAGATACAAACCAGATGTATGACCATGAGTGAAGGAATGCTATTCCATGGGTGAAGGAGCTCGAGGTGAACAGGCGGTGTGGGCAGGCGAGAGGAACTAGGAGATCATCCCTCCTCCCATGGCTGCCTCGTGGATCTGGAGTATAAGGAGGACAACATGTGCCTGTTGCAGGCGGCTCGAGCAATACAAGCCGGCGGAGAACTAGGTGCTCCACTCCCCCTATCTTAATTTCTTCCTCACACATATTTTAATTTGCTATTATATGGATTTTTAAACTTGATGTGTGCAGATCTGACATAGAAGAGAGGAAGAATAATTTTAGCTAAGAGTGGAATTTAGAGTTCAAAGAATCAGTTGATGATATTGACCAAAGAGCGATTTTTGTTACAGTTCCTCTGAATTAGTAAACCAGAAGGAATAAAACATCATTGGTCAGCCATTGTTGTTAGATTGATGTTGCCTTGATTACCACTTTGTTTGGTGGCTACACTATAAATTCTTGAGATATAGTACACTGGTTGATAGTTTGTTGCATAGTCATATTGATTCTGCTGAACTAATACTCTCTTTGTATATATAGGATTCCTACTAGAACATGTCATTCCGAATTGCGACAAAGATCTTTCTACTCATGAGTAGTCCTTTTTATACTGAATTTTGATGCATACTCTATGCAGAAAAGAAGGCCTCCTCGAACATTAAGAAGTTACAACTAGGTAGCAATGGAAGTGCTCCATTCAGAAACAAGTAATGTCTCTGAATTATTACACTAGAATGTATGCATGATAAATACCATGACCTTGCAAATTTACATCTGTCCCCTTCTCCTTTTCTCAGGAACTTGGCAGAAGCTCTACATATGCGAATGGAGGTTCATACACAGCTCCATGAACAGCTATAGTTGCCTTCTATGTTCCTATTTTCGAGCTCTAATAGGATGGTGTTGTTGTCGCCTTGTCGGCATATATTTCTGATAGTAGGAGAATTCTTTTTCTTGCTTCACAATAATTGTTGCGCTTTGTGTATATATGAATCCAAATCCATATTTAAATGGGTGATAAATGTTTTTGCGGCATGGTGGACTTTGGAGACTAGCGCTTTTATAGTATTGTTACAGACTCTATTTTTTTACTAATAATTGTATTGATTCTGCCAAACTAATCCTCTCATTGTATATCTATAGGATTCCTACTAGAACATGTCATTCCAAATTGCGGCAATGATCTTTCTATTCATGAGCAGTCCTTTTTTATACAGAATTTTGATGCATACTGTATGCAGACAAGAAGGGCCCCTCAGACATTAAGAAGGTACGACTAGGTAGCAGTGGAAGTGCTCCGTTCAAAAAAAAGTAATATCTTTGAATTATTACACTGGAATGTATGCATGGTAAATACCATGACCTTACAAATTTACATCTGTCCCCTTCTCCTTTTCTTAGGAACTTGGCAGAAGCTCTACATATGCAAACGGAGGTTCATACACAGCTCCATGAACAGGTATAGGTTCCTTCACTGTTCATGTTTTCGAGCTCTAATAGATGGTGTTGTTGTTGGCACATATTTTTGATAGTAGGAGCATTCTTTTTCTTTCTTCACAATAACTACTGCGCTTTGTGTATATATGAACCCAAATCCATATTTATATGGGTGCTAAATGTTTTTGCGGCATGGTGGACTTTGGAGACTAGCGCTTTTATAGTATTGTCACACACTCTGTTTTTTACTAACCAAAATTGTTTCATCAACACTGCCCTACTGTTTTTGATGCACAAAATTAGTCAATCAACACATTGGTCTGCTGAAAATCAACCCATTGGACTGCAACCATACTAATTACTGTAGAATATGGTGGTCAGCAAAATCTACAAGAACAACCATCCTAGGTGTAGAATAACAAGGGGTGTGTGCTACGAAAAATTAAGAGAGGGGGCAATGAGAAGCAGTTGCCTCAACAATACATTGCTAGACGACCACAATGCGGTGCTTAGGATGGATAACGAAGAGGCACCCAACGTCCTTGTGGTGGAGATAGGGGAGGAGTTGGGCGTCCTGGCGATGGAGAACAGGGACACGCCGGCGTCTTGGCGGTGGAGAATGGGGAGACGGCGTGCATCCTTGAAGTGGGGAACGGGAAAGCATATTAGCATCTTGTTCCTGAAAAAATATAGTGCAGTGTGGTGTTTCCCGTTGATAGTAAGTTGACTGCCAATTTCACAGCTTTTATAGTTTTAGGAGGAGCTGCAAGATTATTTTGCATTGTTATTGTAGTGTGGTGTTTCCCGTTGATAGTAAGTTGACTGCCAATTTCACGGCTTTTACAGTTTTAGGAGGTGCTGCAAGATTATTTTGCATTGTTATCATATATGATTTTCAGATTATTCTATCATGAAGTATTGGTTTATTATTGAGGTAGCCTTAGATGGAGGAGCTGAATGCAGTTTTTATATCTTTTTTCAAAGTCCTGAATGGTCCCATGAAAATCCCTATATGTGCAGTTTCACAGCTCATCACACTATGGTAGGAAAAATAGGTATTTAAGTTATCGAAGGCTCCATTTTTGTCTATTATATAGATTATATAGCGTTTTGATCGAAAGTAGGTTGTCACATAGGGTTTGTTGCTTGTGAAAATTATATACAGCCATGACCATGGGTCCGTGACAAAATAATCTCAGCTCATGTTACTAGGATCAGGGAACCTCAACCATTTTTCTGAAACATGGTGCATCTCATGTTCCTACTTTCCCAGCTACAATTCTATGTACTTTATTCTTACGTTTTCTTTTGGAAGTTATATCGCTTTCTTTTCCCTCATAAACTTGCTAATGATATTGGCGAAGTAATCCCCACTTCAGATTTCCCATTGAATGAATAACTAAGTTAGATTGTTCAAAAATTATAGGTTAAGATCCATGAATAGGAGCAAGGCATCACACTCCAGCTCTGAGAAGAAAAAGATATGAAGATAGAGATAGATAAATGTTCTGCTCCGAAGCAAAAACATTTTGCATGTAATAATGAATTGTAGTATACCACAATCTCTCTAAAACAGGCCTACCTATTACCAGTCCATTGCTTGCCTTTTTTAGGAAGTACTCTCCCTCCATTCCAGAATATAAGATGTATGGGTTTTCGTGCAAGTCAACCATTTGAAAGTTTGACAAAGATTATAGAACAAAATAGGAACATCTACAAAACCTGATAGATAAAATATGAAACTACCTATTGCTGGAATTTTGTCTATTTTGGGCCTAGCCCAATAGCAGTTTCAGAAATTCCTAATAAATCCTAGAGGTCCATGCAGCCCATTTGTGCAAGGCAAGAGGTGGAACAAAAGTTAGTCCCACATTGCTAGTTTAGAGGGAGTTGGACCTCTTTATAAGGGAGGTTCTTTCCCCACATGTATGAGCATGAGAACAAGAGGGACATCCACGCGCGCTCCTCCTCCACCACCCGGCTCACCATGCCACGCCTCGTCACGACGCGTCGTGGGTTGCGGGAATGAGCCGAGCCGATGTCTAAATTTTTGCCATGCACGACGGGTATACGAAAGGTCACATGGGAGTTGAAACGTTTTTCTGCAGTGGACACTGAATTCGAACGGCGCGCCTCTTCGGCCGCTACCTATTCGCTTCGTCTCCCTTCGTTGCTTCACCTCCCGTCGCAGCCTCTTCGCGTCCTTCTCCTGTGCCTATATAAGAGAGGTCGCTCCTCTCCAGAGAGACACACCAGAAGATCCCCTTTCTCTCGCCACAAAGTTCCTGAGCACTACGCTGCTGCTACGATCTTCCCCATCCCGGCTTGCGGCATGCACCGCAGGTCGGGACAGTAGGCCTCCGAAACCGCACCTTTTGAGTGCTGTACGGGAGAAGGGTGATAAGGTTTTTGGGGAGTGCTCAGCGTGACTACTGGCTGCTTCATCACGGACGATCCGGTCGCCGACGACTACGTCCCCGACGACGACTTCTTCCGCGACGTCCGCGACCTTCTCGACGACATGGCAGGCAAGGACACCGACCCCAAGTCCAGCGCTTCTGCTGCTGCTGTCCCGTATGTGTTCTTGTCTTTCCTGTTAAAGGTTCTGCCGCAGTTCCTTGTTCTAGTCCTTGTCCTACACATGTTAGGTTCTACTTCATATATACTACTTGCTATACCATCTGCTTTAGATATGATAGGCTACGGTTCATATATGCATAAGCTATTTACCTTCTCTCTGTCAGAACGCATGACTTGTTTTATCTCTTCTATATTAGTCATGCTTTATCTAGTATTTCTATTAATAAAATCATTTGGTAAATTGCTCATATTTCCAACAATCTTCAAAAAACCTTATTATAGGCAATTTACCCCAAGTGGTTTTGCTGCTTCCATGAGACCTCCTATGTTTGAGGGTATCCACTATAAGAGGTGGCGCGTGAGAGCAGTCTTATGGTTTCAAACCATGAGTTGCTATGACGCCACTCTCGGCAAACCTGAAGGAGAGCTTGATGCTCAACAGGCACAAGCTTTTCAGAAAATGGATACTCTGTTTAAGGCTGCTCTCTTGAGTGTTCTTGGTGAGAACATAGTTGATGCTTATGCGTCAATTGATAATGGAAAAGATATGTGGGATGCACTCGAGGCCAAGTTTGGGGTCTCGGATGCTGGCACTGAGCTGTACATCATGGAGCAATTCTATGATTACAGGATGACTGAAGAGCGCTCCGTGGTTGAGCAAGCTCATGAGATACAGTCATTTGCTAGAGAACTTGAGCACTTCAGTTGTATGCTACCGGACAAGTTTGTTGCCGGAGGTATCATCACTAAGCTTCCTCCTTCATGGAGGAACTTTGCTACCTTGCTGAAGCATAAGAGGCAGGAGTTTTCCGTCCCGGATCTCATTGGCACTCTTGATGTGGAAGAAAAGGCGAGAGCAAAGGACACACGTGCTCGAGGTATTGAGGGAGGATCTAGTGCCAATGTGGTACAGAAGCAGAACTTCCAGCCCCACAAGTTCAAGAACAAGGGCAAGTTTGATGGAAAAGCAAAGTTTGATGGGAAGAACAAGGCTGTGCAACACACGAACTTCAAGAAGAAGAATGGCAAGAAGAAAGGTGCTTGTCATGTGTGTGGGGATCCTGATCATTGGGCTCCTAGTTGCCCTAATCGCTATGACAAGCGTCATCCTGGGAAAGGCGGCAAGACCGCTAATGTTGTCATTGGAGACACTGACATGAAGGATGCTGGGTATGGTATATTTCCCACTATTCTTTCAGTATGTCATTCTCCTGACTGGTTGATTGACACGGGTGCTAATGTGCATGTATGCGGTGATATTTCCATGTTTTCGTCTTATCAGACCGCAGGGACTTCAACCGTGCTGATGGGCAACGGTTCAAGTGCTTCTGTTCGTGGTGTTGGCACGGTCGATCTGAAGTTTACTTCGGGGAAGATCGTGCGGCTGAAGAACGTGCATTATGTCCCCTCCGTCAATAAAAATCTTGTTAGCGGATCTCTTCTGTGTAGAGATGGCTACAAGCTTGTCTTTGAGTCGAATAAATTTGTAATATCCAAGTATGGAACCTTTGTTGGTAAAGGCTATGAGTCAGGAGGCCTGTTTCGTTTATCCTTATCAGACCTTTGCAATAAAGTTGTTAATCATATTTGCAACAATAGTGAATCCAATGTGTGGCATTCACGTCTTTGTCATGTTAACTTTGGTTGCATGTCACGACTAGCGAAGTTGAACTTAATCCCTAGTTTCACCACCGTCAAGGGATCTAAGTGTCAAGTGTGTGTGCAAGCTAAGCAACCTCGTAAGTCTCACACGACTGCGGAAATAAGAAATCTTGCACCACTAGAGCTCATACATTCAGATCTATGTGAAATGAATGGTGTGTTGAGAAAAGGTGGAAAGAAATATTTCATGACGTTAATTGATGACTCCACTAGATACTGTCGTGTGTATCTTATGAAATCTAAGGATGAGGCTTTGAACTTTTTCAAGATCTACAAAGCTGAAGTGGAAAAGCAACTGGATCGAAAAATCAAGAGGCTTAGGTCCGACCGTGGTGGAGAGTATTTTTCCAATGAGTTTGATGCTTTTTTGTGTGGAACATGGTATAATCCATGAGAGGACTCCTCCCTACTCACCTCAGTCAAATGGGGTGGCCGAAAGAAAGAATCGTACTCTAACTGATTTGGTTAACGCCATGTTAGATACATCGGGTCTCTCCAAGGCATGGTGGGGGGAGGCGATATTGACAGCATGTCATGTCCTGAACCGAGTCCCCACAAAGAACAAAGAGATAACTCCATTCGAGAAATGGGAGAAGAAAAGGTTAAAACTCTCTTATTTGCGAACATGGGGTTGTTTGGCAAAAGTCAATGCTCCAATTTCAAAGAAGCGGAAGCTTGGACCAAAGACTGTGGATTGTGTTTTCCTGGGATATGCTTTTCATAGCATTGGCTATAGATTCTTGGTTGTAAAATCTGAGGTACCTGACATGCATGTCGGTACGATCATGGAGTCGAATGATGCGACTTTCTTTGAAGATATCTTTCCCATGAAGGATATGGCTACCTCATCTAATCAGGAGATGCCTAGTTCATCGAATCAGGAACCAGTTACAATTACCGAACCTACAATTTCGATGGAACACTTTGAAAGTCCTGTGGAGGAGAACAATGAAGTTCCTATTAGGAGCAAGAGACAGAGGACTGCAAAGTCCTTTGGTGATGATTTTCTTGTGTACCTCATAGATGACACTCCCAGTTCTATTTCAGAGGCCTATGCATCTGAAGATGCTGACTACTGGAAGGAAGCGGTTCGTAGCGAGATGGATTCCATCTTGGCAAATGAAACTTGGGAGATAACTGATCGTCCTTATGGGTGCAAACCTATAGGATGCAAATGGGTATTCAAGAAGAAGCTTAGGCCTGATGGTACTATTGAAAAGTACAAGGCTCGGCTCGTGGCTAAGGGTTATACCCAAAAGGAAGGTGAAGACTTCTTTGATACTTACTCACCTGTGGCTCGACTGACCACTATTCGAGTTCTACTTTCACTAGCTGCCTCGCATGGTCTTCTCGTTCATCAAATGGATGTTAAGACTGCTTTCCTAAATGGAGAGTTGGACGAGGAAATTTATATGGAACAACCAGATGGGTTTGTACTAGATGGTCAGGAAGGGAAAGTGTGCAAGTTGCTGAAGTCTTTGTACGGACTTAAGCAAGCACCCAAACAGTGGCATGAGAAGTTTGAAAGAACTTTAACAGCTGCAGGCTTTGTTGTGAACGAAGCTGACAAATGTGTGTACTATCGCCATGGTGGGGGCGAGGGAGTTATCCTGTGCTTGTATGTTGATGACATACTGATTTTCGGAACCAATCTGAATGTTATTAAGGAGGTCAAGGATTTCCTATCTCGTTGTTTTGAGATGAAGGATTTAGGAGTGGCTGATGTCATTCTGAACATCAAGTTGTTGAGAGACGATGATGGTGGGATTACATTGCTTCAATCTCACTATGTGGAAAAGATCTTGAGTCGCTTTGGCTATAGTGACTGCAAGCCCTCTCCAACACCATATGATGCTAGTGTGTTGCTTCGAAAGAATCGAAGAATTGCTAGAGACCAATTGAAGTATTCTCAGATTATTGGCTCGCTTATGTACTTAGCCAGTGCTACAAGACCTGACATCTCTTTTGCTGTTAGCAAACTGAGTCGGTTTGTTTCAAAACCAGGAGATGTGCATTGGAAAGCTCTAGAGAGAGTTTTGCGTTATTTGAAAGGCACTGCAAATTATGGAATTCACTACACCGGGCATCCAAAGGTGCTTGAAGGGTATAGTGACTCAAACTGGATCTCAGATGCTGATGAGATAAAGGCCACGAGCGGTTATGTATTCACTCATGGAGGTGGCGCTGTTTCTTGGAAGTCTTGCAAGCAGACCATCTTAACGAGGTCAACAATGGAAGCAGAACTCACAGCACTAGATACAGCTACGGTCGAAGCAGATTGGCTTCGTCGGCTCTTGAATGACTTACCGGTTGTTGAGAAACCTGTACCGGGTATCCTTATGAACTGTGACAATCAAACTATGATCACGAAAGTGAGCAGCTCAAAGGATAACATGAAGTCATCAAGACACGTTCAGAGAAGGTTAAAGTCTGTCAGAAAAATGAAAAACTCCGGAGTTATTGCATTGGATTATATCCAAACGTCTAAAAATCTGGCAGATCCTTTTACTAAGGGTCTATCACGTAATGCGATAGATAATGCATCGAGGGTGATGGGTATGAGACCCACAATATGAGTTGTTCACAGTGGTAACCTATTCTTTGTGATCGGAGATCCCGTGAATTAGATGTGGAAGACAAGCTGTTGGTCAACTGAGAGGAGAGTATCCTTACTATTCACAATACCACTCCATGAATATGCAATACTCTCCTTATCTGCATGGCAGGTTAATGTGTTCTAAGTGGCTTATTTAAGTAGAGATGTTATCCTGCAGAACATCTTTTGAAGAACACACCTATATGAGTCTGATTGTCAAACATCACAATATATGAGAGTAGGGTTCTCTCTAGTAAACTCATGAAAGGTCACGGAGTATGATGCATAAGCTCCACCCGCGGGGAAGACCCACGGTAGCCACGTATCGGTCAAGGCTTTATGTGAAGCTAGATTCGCAGAAAACTTGCAGTTCAAGGCCCAGTCCACTGTTCAAGTTGCTTACTAGTGTAGCATAGAGTTCTAGGTGGAAGTTCAACTTAACAATCTCCACTGTAGTACCGGTATATAAAACAGTGTTTTGGAACCAAAGGCAAATTTTTGTGTGCCTCTGGGATCTGGTGGGGGATTGCTGGAATTTTGTCTATTTTGGGCCTAGCCCAATAGCAGTTTCAGAAATTCCTAATAAATCCTAGAGGCCCACGCAGCCCATTTGTGCAAGGCAAGAGGTGGAACAAAAGTTTAGTCCCACATTGCTAGTTTAGAGGGAGTTGGACCTCTTTATAAGGGAGGTTCTTTCCCCACAAGTATGAGCATGAGAACAAGAGGGACATCCACGCGCGCTCCTCCTCCGCCGCCCGCCTCGCCACGCCACGCCTCGTCACGCCTCTTCGCGTCCTTCTCCTGTGCCTATATAAGAGAGGTCGCTCCTCTCCAGAGAGACACACCAGAAGATCCCCTTCCTCTCGCCACAAAGTTCCTGAGCACTGCACTGCTGCTACGATCTTCCCCATCCCGGCTTGCGGCGTGCACCGCAGGTCGGGACACTAGGCCTCCAGAACCGCACCTTTTGAGTCCTGTATGGGAGAAGGGTGATAAGGTTTTTGGGGAGCACTCAGCGCGACTACTGGCTGCTTCATCACGGACGATCCAGTCGCCGACGACTACTTCCCCGAGGTCCGCGACCTCCTCGACGACATGGCAGGCGAGGACACCGACCCCAAGTCTAGCGCTTCTGCTGCTGCTATCCCGTACGTGTTCTTGTCTTTCCTGTTAAAGGTTCTGCCGCAGTTCCTTGTTCTAGTCCTTGTCCTACACATGTTAGGTTCTACTTCATATATACTACTTGTTATACTGTCTGCTTTAGATATGATAGGCTACGGTTCATATATGCAGAAGCTATTTACCTTCTCTCTGTCAGAACGCATGACTTGTTTTATCTCTTCTATATTAGTCATGCTTTATCTAGTATTTCTGTTAATAAAATCATTTGGTAAATTGCTCATATTTCCAACAATAATTGCTCATATTTCCAACACCTATCATGATTGATCAAATGATATAAATTTCATATTGTGGGTATTAATATATTTTTCTAAAAACTTGGTCAAACATGCACTCGTTTGACTTCTGAAAAAATAAATACACCTTATATAAAGGAATGGAGGGAGTATGACTCAGCCGTATATATTTACATTCGCGTTGTTTAGTTGTGGTTTGTATGCTTGAAAATACATTTTAACCGAGCTTGAAAATTCTTATATGAAGTGAAATTGTATCTAACACTTTGTAAAGAAAAAAATTGTATCTAACACTTTGTAAAGAAAAAATGAAACATGTTTCAAATAACTCTTAGTCTAAATCGACACCTTGTGCCATTCGACATCATAATCATAAATGGTTGCTAAAGAGTTTGAATTGGTAAAGTGGTTTCATCCACTGTTTCAAGTCTGGACTGTTCCTTAGTGCTAAAACCTAATTTAATTTTCAAAACACTTTGTGTTTGAAATGAACATTGTGCTATATGGCTCAATGGGCCATTTGTGTCACCGGTTGAGTACGCTTCTCCCTCCCAACGAAGGAACCGAGGAAGGAAAGAAATACACAGTCACGATCTGTGCTGCCGCTTCATATTTTACTCCGGATGGGCCACACAAAGAATTGTTCCTGGGCCAGGCTAGGTATTTGGACAGCCCACACAAAGAATTGTTCCAATACCGGGCTAGGAAGCATATGGGCCTTTAAAATACCTATGCCTCCTTATGCACAACATAGAGAGGTTTTTGCACATGGAAAATAAAATTTTAGTGGAAACACTGCTAAAAAATACAACCTTAACTGGTCCATACATGTTACATAAACATGATTTTTTTTCAAGCTCAGATTTCTCAGTGTGATAACCATATTTTCAACTAAAAAATGCTTCCTTAGCTGGTCTATGCATGTTATAGAAATATGATTTTTTTTTCAAACTCATATTTCTCAGCGTGATAAACATATTTTCAATATAGTACTTATGACTTGACACATGGGCTTACTACTACCAATATCGAATATGTCCTTGCAAAATGAAACTATTTTCATCGATAACATGTCTTTAGCGGGTCTCTGCGCCATTTGGCGCAATGGGTCAACTAGTATATGTCGTGGTAAAAAAAATTGTCCAATTTGAGAGGAGGCGCACACATTAGTAGCCAACAAAGTCCTTTTTGAAACAAAAAGCTGACACGTTAATATTGCAAATGGTTGTGTTATATTTACCGTGTCGAAATTTAACCATACTAGGTGGCGTGCATGCAGCTGTTTGACTAGACGGGATGAACGCGAGAAGTCCATCGTGCAGGTTTGACGGGACGTGTGCGAGCAGTCCGTCGCGCAGGATCGATGGGATGCGTGCATCCTATCCAACTCGCAGGCTCGACGGGACACGTGCGAGCAGCAAGGCCGCCCATGCTCGCCGGGAAGCGAGCTCTTTGACCTCCATGCACCATCCGCCACCCGCCTCGCTCACAACTTCTCCATTAATGGGTTAATTAAAGCACCTAGACGGAGGGTGTTTGCTTGTGATCCCATGGCAGCATTTGCTTTGTTCGTGTTTTCAACTAGTATTCCGCCCTAATTTAAATTTCCACATAGGGCAACGGATAATACGACCACAAATAAAATGGCAATGGATAATATGATGACAAATTTACAATGGCACACATAATAATTGTCTTACATATTCCGGATAATTTAAAATGCCACATGCGGCAAAGTATGGAAGGCACGGGGGCAAGAGAAGAAGGAAATTACAGACAACGATCTGGATCGCTAGTGTCTCTACTCGTCGATGGATCACCGGGCGGCGAAATCCTCCAGCTCCTTCTTTAATTCCTCACGACTTTGCTTGAAAGAAGCCACGGATTCCTCCACCTCCTGCTCGCGCTCGATCCGGAGCTTCCTCAAGCCACCCATTAGTTCCTTGACGACCGCTTTCGGTGTCATCTCTGAGGCACTACTCTACTCATGCAGCATCTTCCAGCCGGCGGCCTCCTCCTCCTGCTCGGCGACCAACTTGAGGAGCTTCGCATTGTCATCCATGAGTTGCTCGATGAGGCCGGCCGCCTTGTCAACCGAGCCATCGCTGATCTTGAGCAACTTCATCAAGCCGTCGACCAGCTCCTGCTGCGTAGTGACGCCAGCGAGAATATCATCGTCACCGGTGAAGGAATTCAGGAACACCTGCTCGTCGCGATGGCCGACGCCGCGAATGCGCTTGTGAGAGCCCTCGTGTGCCCGTGAGAGCTCGTTCAAGGGCTCCGTGGTGCGCCTGGACATCTCTGTTGCAGCTACGGCTTCGCGGCGGGACCTCTCTAGTGCTTCTGCGGCCTTGGTCTTTGCTGCCTGGTAATATGTCCACCCTAAACTCCTCCTACCGATCATGGCGGAGCGACTTGACAAAGAAAACCAATTTTGTGGGTGATGGGGAGAGGAACTGTGAAGTAATTTTTCAGTGGGTAGTTTTTATAGCCCGATGCTAAGTGTGAACACATATAAGTTTGATAGGTGTGAATAGATTTGCAATTACTTACTGCATTGTAATCAGCAAGTGAAAAGAAACAAGGTCAAAATTTATTGATGGCAGAAGGTTGACCACGTGGTTGCTCGCCCTTAAGGCGGCCGCGGTGTGCTCTGCTCTGGCGTCCTTGCGCGCGCTCTACTCGCCGTTGAGGCAAAGTTACAATGGCAACTGTTACTAATTCTTAATAATTCTCTTACATATTCAGGATAATTTAAACTGCCAAATGCCGCAAGGACCAGAACACTCACGACCTACATATGCATACAATTATAATAAAATATAATCTAAAAGGCTGAGCTGGCGGCCTTCCAACAATGGTCTTCTCGAACTCCATGATCAGCATAGCACCCTTGCGGACGTTCACTCCGAGTGTCCTGACCCACCTCCGCCTACGGAGCTGCTGGCACTGGGAGGCTCTTGGGGCTGCTGGGCCTCTTCCAGAAGAGCTTGACAACGTCCAATCACGCGCATGACAACTCCGCGGAACCGCTCCATTTCCATGTCTCTGTCCTGGTAGCAAATTCCGTCGATCACCTGCACCCTCAAGATATCACGTTGGCGATGTTCTACTTCATCGGGGATGTCAACTCTGCCAAGGATGCGCTCGAGCTTGGCCACGACATCATCGGGATCGAGGCTGACATGGCTGCCACGAGCAATGATGAAGCCGTAGGCTGCCTTTATCTTGACTGAATCCCAGAGATCCTCTACCCATTCCTTGCGGGGCATAAGGCTCTCGATGAGCACTCGTGATGGCGGCTCTTCAGGTGGGTCGTCGATCATGCCGCCGAGCAGCTCTGGATCTTTTGCATGGTGGATGGCAAACTTCTCATCACACCTCCTCTGCAATATGTCAATTGTGCTCCCAAGGATTGTGACACCGATATCGCTGCCGATGGGTCATGGTGCCTGCTCCGGCTCGTTCTCCTCGCCGAAGATGTAACGCAGGTAGGCGTTGACGTCGAAGCTTTGGTCGTTGCCTGGCATGTTTGGAATAACTAATGGTAGATGGGTGAGGACTAAATCTTCATAGAGTGTCGCGGCGATGCGTCGAACCCTAGGTTATATGTAGCAAGCCGTTAGGTGGTGGTGGGAAACCGGTGAGAGAATAGGCGTGGATTTTACAATTCATCCATGTGGAGCGCGGGAAGCATTAGCTGGAGCTCGGGAAGACTAAGTGGAGCACACACACAACCTGAATACCGTATCCGGTGCCACGTGTTATTTATCACACAAGTGTTAACATAAGGAAATGTATGTGTAACATACTAATCATCGCACACAAGTACTCGCAGACGCATCATGTGCGATACTCCTAGCCACCGCAAGCAACTAGTTTGCATTTTTTTAAAATTGTACACACAGAATCACACACGAACTAACTGTATTAACCGTCTGTGTTGTAATTTCTCATCGCAAACAGTTCATCCGAGTCGGCTGTTTGCCACGTATCACACACATCTTGTTAAGTTGAACCGTTTCTGTTGCGTTCGCTAATCGAAAACAGTTCGTCCGAGTGAACCGTATGCCCTATATCACACACACCTTTATATGGCTAACCGTTTATGTTCCACTCCCTAATAGAAAATGGTTCATCGGAGCAAAATGTATGTCGTATATCACACACACATTGATATGGCTGCCCGTTTCTGCTGTTCTGCCTCATCGCAAACAGTTCGAATGGGTTAACCACATGGCTTGAATCGCACACACAACTAAAATCTAAACCATGTTTGATGCATCCTCCATCGCAAACATTTTGCACCTTTTTGACGATATTCATACACCACCTTTTGCGATTATTGCATCGCACACAGTTTCTCGAAGGGTCTCTGATCGTAGTGTCGCGTTAGCAGTATCCTGCACTAGTGATGTGGGACTGCAATTGAATAAACCGTCAATAGCCGAAATCTAATCGTTGGGCGGGCGTCCGCTAAGAAGAGAGAGATGGGGGAGGGATAAGAGATCACCCGCCTGCCGTGCACGGACTCCAAGAAATATATGGTGGTAATGTGAGGTGGGCCATGCAGGAGTCCGGACCACTTCCAAGCCCGGTTCTGACCGCCCTGGCCCACCAGAAAACCCCTCCCCCTCCCACATGTGCTCCCCCCTCAGATGCTAGCTGCCCGCATTCATAGCAAGTAGTACTAGTAAAATATTGGGCTATAAGCCCGCTTATGTGGAGGAGAGAGAGGCATTGACAAAGTCAAGGAGTGGGCTCTGCAAGAGCCCGTCTCTACATGTGCTCCTAGGTATAAAAAAACTAATTCTAAAGAAGAGGTATAAAAAACAATTGTGTCTAAAACAAGAAAGGTAAAAAAATATTTGAGAGGAAATAGATAGAAAGAAAGTGAGAAAAAGTTGTAACTATATAGCCAACCTTATAGTCAACACTATGGTAGTATTACATGAGGAAGGAGGGAGTTGTGCACATGCCAAGTTCACTGGGCTGCCGTGTTTCACACTCCTCCATTGTAACAGTGGAGACAATAGCTTTCATCAAAAATAAACAATGAATACTCGTTGCTCGTCCTCTATATCAGAAAGAATACTTCCATTCACCAACATGTGGGACGTCGACCATCTTGGCCCACCTTCCATGCACAAAATTATCCTGGTCCACCCCGGTCGTAGCCCAGGCCCAACCTTTCCCACTGTAAGTTGGTCAGACAAAGGAACCATCGTCACTTTGTTGAATTCCGCTTCTTAAAGAAAACTTATTGTACATGCAATACTGCTACCACACGCGAAGACTGGACGGCACTGTACCACGTCATATCACTAAAACCCACTAGGCCAAACTAGCCCGCCTAGGATTTGTACTCCCTCCGTTTCAAAGTTAGCAGTACAAAGTTGAGTCATCTATTTTGGAATGGAGGGAGTACGTCTTTGTACTGCTATGATTTTGTGTTTTCAAAAAATATCCTTTGTCAATCTAACGATTAGGAGTAGAAAGAGGGTCTTTCTCTCTCTCTCTCTCTCTCTCTCTCTCTCTCTCTCTCTCTCTCTCTCTCTCTCCTCTCTCCATCCCACAATCCCTCTAGCACACGTACACACTCTCCGTAGCCACTCCAAAAGTACGTCACTACACATTCATGCTTCCAACAAAAAAATTACACATTCACGCATGTTACAAGTACGTGCCAATTTTGCTGGCTATTAATGTGAGGCCTCCATTGGTTTAGAGGAATCTTGTAGGAATTTCATTGGATAGGATTTCTATAGGAAAAATTTCTGTAGAACCATTTGGTTTATAGGAATGGAATCATATTCCTATGGATGAATTCTTCCTATCCTCCACATTTCATAGGAAAATAAACATTAGCCTAGACTCAATGGAAAAAATCATATGATGTGAATCAAAGGGCATCTCCTTTCCTATTCCTACTCATAGGATTTGAGATACATGTCATCACATGTCATCTCATTTCCTATGATTTTCCTATTGCTACGATTTTCCTACCCTATGAACCAAATGAGGCCTGAATGTATCCATGTCGATCAATCGCTAAACCTACATTTTAGGAGCTTGGGCTATTGGCCTATCGATGACGGATCAGACCTATAAGCGTACCACGAGCTCATCAGCCCCATCGTTTCTCTTCGGTGAGTGTTTTGCAAGTACTATAGCTCGCACAGTAGTTAGCCTACTAACACCAAGAATCATCAAACAAGCCCTACTGATATGATAAACAGTTCAAACTTACATCTAAGCATGCCATATATTACATCAAAAGTTGGTGAGGATACATCTGTTTCCATAACTCGGAGAGGGTCCGCATGATTCACTATCAAACAAAAGTAGCAAGTATCGCCCACACAAGACAGTGCACTAGCCCTAAGATGGTTTGATAACACACAACATTCTGGTAATTAAACACAATGCAAGCTACCTTGAAGGATTAGCGCTACCAACTATGTCTTGTCATCGATCTCTCGGGCAATGACCACAGCACGGACAGCGGCATGAGAATCGATCTCTGGGGCGATGTCCACAGGACAGACCGCGACATCGGAATCGATCTCTGGGTGATGTCCACGGGATGGATAGTGACATCGGAATCGATCTCCGGGGCAATGTCCACAGGGCAGACCGCGACATCAAAAACGATCTCTGGGGCGTTGTCCACAAGATGGACCATGACATCGGAATCATCAAGGATGTCCACCAGCACCTGCACAACCCTAACATATTAGCAAGCACATTACAAATAATCAAAAACCACAACTATGGTAAGCCATTATTTTTTACCTTGTGCGGCTCACCGGGGGATCCCATGCCTCCAGGGGCCATCTCCTCGTCCTCGATGTGGGCCATTGCCTTGCCAGGGAAATGCTGCTTATCAACAGTGACTATCTCCTCAAACTCGGCCTTGATCCTCTCATAGGTGGCCATTAGAGTTTCTAGGGTAGGCATGGTGGGACCCTTGTTGTTCTTCCAGCTTTCTTTGAGGAGTTCGTCCGCCAACGTTGTCAAATCTTTGGCCAGTGCTTGTTTCTTGGAGTTCTTCGTCTCCATGGGTTGGCCCACCAACATGGTCAACTTGTTGGTCGGTGCTCGCTTCGTGGAGATCTCTGCCTTGAGTGGGTTGTCCATCGACAACTCTTTGCCTAGTGCTCCAGGATTCATCAATGAACTGACAAATAAAAAGCAATTGAAAGGAAACCACAATCACAATGAAAACGGGAAAAGAATAGGCTGTGAGAATTGGTCAGTGCTTCGCAAAAAGAAGATTCTCGGAATGAAAATATAGTAGCATCACTGATTCGCCCACCTTTCCTTCATCGGTACAGAAGAAAAATGGCAGAAGTGAGTAGCTTGGAGTGAGGTTTTCTTCAAGAAAGGGGAGAAAGGGCTTCAACGAGCGTTCCAGTGAAATGATGGTTGCTTCGTCCAGTCCAACTTCGAGGCCACTTCGAGGCCACTTTACCACTGCTGGTAAAGGTGTGGGTTTTGTGATATGTCGGGTCATGACGGCCACACCGGGGTGACCGGTGAGTCTCGACTGTAGCACCTCGCTGTGATTTGGTGGATGGCACGCGGGCCCAGATGCTTTGATGTCCTATATGTAGTTAGAGAAGCTAGTCATATACTCAATATTGTGCACCACGACCAAGGCGAATAGGAAAATGAGAGAACTACGTATTTATTTACGGTGTAGATTCACTCATTTTGATCCACATGTACTCATTTAGGGTGTAGTCACTTGTTGAAATCTCTAGAAAGGCAAATACTCATTTCTAGTTTACAGGGATATACTAGCAATTACTACAATAGTGGGCTCACATAGCAATTTTGTCTCATGCAAGAGCCTGGCTATATGCGTGCTCCAACGCTCCGCACCACGCCCCACCCCTACACAGTGATTGCCATGCGAGCGTTCACAACTGCCACGTTCAGGTTGCGCTTGGCTCTTTGCCTCTTCAAGAAGACATACAATGATGTTACTACTTCTACAATATTGAATCAACTGCTGGATGTCCACCCACCGCATGCGGGAGGGATAGCTTGTTGTAGTAATTAAGCAAAAGCATGTCCACGTCTGTGAGCCACAGCGCGCATGGGCAAGGGAGAAGGCTTGTAGTAGTAAAATCAAGCTTCTCCTCATTGTACGAGTTGACGCGACACATCATAGGACTGCCCCACATGCTTGCCTCTAAACGTGGCTAAAAGACCCACAGTGTACAATATATTTGCTGCAACCTCTAACATTTAACCCACCACAAATTAAAATATATATTCCTGTCTTGACTAGATGAGCGTGCAAACTATAATCACCAGGATGACAGGTAGAGCCAGAAGATTATTTTAATAAAAAATGCTTTGAGACGGCCTCATAGCATGGAGCCGACCCCAATGATTTTAAGCTTAGAGGCATGGTACATGCTATCCTAGACTACTCTACACATGAAACTGCCACACAAGCGTCCGGGCTGCGCTTGGCTCTTCGCCTCTTCGAGAAGTCGAACAATGATGGTACTACTGCAATGGAGTACTACAGTATGCTTCTGGCCATCTGACATCGAATGAACTGTTGCATGTCCACCGTGTGCGGGAGGGAGAGCGTGTAGAGAAAGCTTCTCCTAGTCCTGCCATCCACCACGCTCATAGGCAAGGGAGGGACGTAGCTTCATTGATTTACTGCTCCTGCCTTTTGGTGTATGACAGGTGGGCCCAACAAGTGGCTGGCCCAACTGTCATACAGCCAAAGGCAGGTGCAGTTAAGGCACCGAAGCTTAGTCCACGAGGGAGAGGGCATTGTAATCAAACTTCTCGTTGTTGTACGAGTTGACGCGACACGTCAAAGTAGTGCACTCGATATATTTCAATAATTTGTGTTTACCGATGCATTAATTACAATGCATGGATGCATGCCGTGACTTTCGTTTTGATACTTGCATGTGTTGATTTAGGGGCTGTTTGGTTTGAGACTAAGTTTGCCTAATGTTGCCACACCTAAGGTTTGGCAAGTTTGACCAATTTGGGTGGGTGTTTGGTTCAAGCCACACCTTAGGCAAGCCACACTAGGGTCCCACATCACATACACTCCAAAATTGTGGCAAGATTCCCTTAGGCTTGCCAACTTGTGGCTCTCACTTTGAAGAACTAACCTTAGGCAAGTGTGGTAACATTGTATGGCAAAGTGTGGCATGGTTAGGCCTAGAACCAAACAACCCCTTAATGCACCTTGAAGTAGTATGAATATGTGACGGTAAAGCTTTGTAATGCCCCGACCATAAAGCGAGAGATGGTTGTGCACTAGGAGGGACGACAGACGAGGAGCTCCGTCCTGGTTTATTGGTCCCTATGATAATCTGTGCCAAATTTTGACTATAAATTTAACTAACCAAATATTCATGCATGTCACAAAAAATTACATCATTGAAAACTATATTCAAATACGAATCAAGGGATATAATTTTTGTTAACATGCACTAACATTTTGTCAGTTAATTCTTTGGTCAAAATTTAGCACAAATTACAAAGGGGCCCAATAAATATTGTACTCTCACATTTTGTCTTGAGGATACTCCCACATAGAAAATATAAATAATAATGCATGTTGGGGCAGCCCACGTTTTCGATAATTTTAGCCATGGGCTTGTTCACAAATTTTATGAGGCGGTGGTTGTTCATTTAATGGAGGGTCTAGTACCAGACCTGAACGATACAAGGTGCGACCTGGCACACCGTAACACCAATTGGAATAAGCGGGTAGCTATCTCAAAAAACAATCAACAACTCAAATAAACGGCGACCTAGCACGTACACAATTTTAAACGATTGTTTTGCTGGAGTGCAAAAAGGAAAACTACCCCACTACGTATATATATAGGCCGGAGCCTCCACGCTAGCTTGCTAGGGTTGCTCTAATTACACACTCTCATCCTCTCCGAATCTAAACAAGATAGCGGTGGTAACACTGTCTTTCTGTCCTCACCGCTGGTTACAGATTCAGACGTATCCCCCTCCGCCGGTGAAGGGGAGGAGGGGTAGCATCTAGGCCGTCGTCGACAGCGAGGGAGGAGACCCCTTGTCGGTAGCACCATTATCTCTGGCCAAGTCCGGCGCTGGAGGTCCTTCGATCCATTCGTCATTACCCTAGTGTGGGCGGATCCGGCCTCCCGCCGCCCACCTATCCACATCCCGACAACCTTCAGGTATATCTTCCTTCAAAACCGGCCTAGCTCTACTTCCCCAGCTCGCTACATTGCTGCATGTGCATCATTTTCTACCTCTCAACCCCTCTCAATCGGATGGTCCAACGTCGCCTATTTTTTTCTATTGTTAGAGGTAAAGCTACTTCATGGAGTCGAATCTTGTACTTGGTTCAAACAAGAAATAAAGGGGTAAATTTAGTATGTACATTGGACTTGGTACAAACAAGAAGGAAAGGGGGTGAAAGTAGTACAGACTGGTCATCTAACCAGTCTCTTGGTCGAAAAGGGAAATATAAGGGAAACGTTGAACACAGTGGTATGACCAGGACTAGATTTGCTATCCACACATGGGAGTCAGTGGCTAGAATGAACAAAAATGGGACCAACCCAGATATGTTTCTTGGATGTTTGTTTCTCGGGGCAACAAACTCTGAATCACCACTTTATGCCCCTCTTTAGGTACATGGTGCTGGACTGCTGGTGTACCCACTATCCCATGCCCTTATACCAAATATTTAGTTGTTCTTAATCTAATGCCCCTAGTAAAATGAAGCCATGCCACTATTATAAGCCATGACAAGTTTAGCCAAATGTTTTTGCTTGTAATTGTTTGAGACTTTGACTGTTTCTTCTATAGCTTTTCGTGCAAACAGGGATATCCATTTCACCTCGTTGCTATTGTGACCTTTTGGTGCACTACACAAAACACTTCTTAAAAGAAGTAACTTTTGTGTTGTTTAACTGGAATGTCATAATGGAAGTGTTGGTTCCTTTCCGTGGAACTGCACAAAGGGAGATCTGTGTTCCAATCCTCATCGTCCATATTGGCACCATAACCTTCCTTTAGGTAAGAATGATATTTAATGCATGTGTTCATCTCTATTTGCAACTGCCATGAGAAAATAATGCTATTGTTTACTAGTACACTTGTACTCCCTCACTGACAAAACCAATTCCGAAATAGAAGGCCAAATATGTACTTGGATTCACCAACTGGTGAGGAGAAAGAGAAACAAAGCATGAAGAGGAGGAGGAAGAAGAAGAATAAAGAGGAAATGGAGATCACACGATGGCACCGTCCTATGTTATCCTAACATCTTGCTAGTGGTATTGTATTGTTGTGTTGCTACTAGTCTTAATTTACTTGGAAGACTAGCAAGATGCCTGTCCATTGCACGTAACATCAAGATGCATTTGTATGAGTAGTTTATCTTGTGAGAGAGAAGGATGAACGAGGGAAGGCCTTACATGCAAATGTGGAGAGGGGTGTGGGTACCTTTTTGAAAAACTGCCATAGTTTCATTCCTATCCGCCAGATATAAATCGGACGACCTATATTGCAGGATGGTAGGCACACCATCATGACCAACTCTATTTTTATAAGAGTAGAGTCGATAAGAGTAGAGTAGAGTAGAGATAGACAGAGAAATGCAGCAGATTACTACTTGGGTTGACGACACATCATACTAATTAACTGGATGTTGGATGCATCTGTGACCCAGCTCTACACGATCAATAGTGCTAAGGTGATCTTGCTGAAGTCGAGGACTCAGTCGAGGCCATTCAAGGGCTCCGGCAACGTCTACCTTACATGTGAGACGATCCTCCAGGGAGCCCTTCCACTTCTTCTTTCTCTCCTGCAAGGTCACTTAATTAATTAGGAGTACTTAAGTGATAACCCACAAGTATAGGGGATCGCAAAAGCTTTCGAGGGTAGAGTATTCAACCCAAATTTATTGATTCGACCTAAGGGGAGCCAAAGAATATTCTCAAGTGTTAGCAGCTGAGTTGTCAATTCAACCACACCTGGAAACTTAGTATCTGCAGCAAAGTGTTTAGTAGCAAAGTAATATGATAGTGGTGGTAACGGTAACAAAAGAGTAATGAAAGAAAAGTAATATTTTTGGTATTATGTAGTGATTGTAACAATAGCAACGGGAAAGTAAATAAGCGTAAACCAGTATATGGAAAGCTCGTAGGCATCGGATCAGTGATGGATAATTATGCCAGATGTGGTTCATCATGTAACAGTCATAACAAAGGGTGACACAGAACTAGCTCCAATTCATCAATGTAATGTAGGCATGTATTCCGAATATAGTCATACATGCTTATGGAAAAGAACTTGCATGACATCTTTTGTCCTACCCTCCTGTGGCAGCGGGGTCCTAATGGAAACTAAGGGATATTAAGGCCTCCTTTTAATAGAGAACCGGAACAAAGCATTAGCACATAGTGAATACATGAAGTCCTCAAACTACGGTCATCACCGGTAAGTATCCCGATTATTGTCACTTCGGGGTTAACGGATCATAACACATAATAGGTGACTATAGACTTGCAAGATAGGATCAAGAACTCTCATATATTGATGAAAACATAATAGGTTCAGATCTGAAATCATGGCACTCGGGCCCTAGTGACAAGCATTAAGCATAGCAAAGTCATAGCAACATCAATCTCAGAACATAGTGGATACTAGGGATCAAACCCTAACAAAACTAACTCGATTACATGGTAAATCTCATCCAACCCATCACCGTCCAGCAAGCCTACGATGGAATTACTCACGCACAGCGGTGAGCATCATGAAATTGGTGATGGAGGATGGTTGATGATGACGACGGCAACGAATCCCCCTCTCTGGAGCCCCGAACGGACTCCAGATCAGCCCTCCTGAGAGGTTTTAGGGCTTGGCGGCGGCTCTGTATCATAAAACGCGATGAAATCTTCTCTCTTATTTTTTTCTCCCCAAAACTCAATATATGGAGGTGGATTTGGAGTCGGAGACGCAACAAGGGGCCCACGAGGTAGGGGGCAGGAGCGCCCCCACCCTCGTGGCAAGACGGTGGGCCCCCTGGCCTTCATCTTTGGCAGGTTTTTTTCTTATTTTCTAAAAAGTGTCTCCGTGAAGTTTCAGGTCATTCCGAGAACGTTTGATCCTGCACATAAATAACACCATGGTAGTTCTGCAGAAAAGAGCGTCAGTCCGGGTTAGTTCCATTCAAATCATGCAAGTTAGAGTCCAAAACAAGGGCAAAAGTGTTTGGAAAAGTAGATACGACGGAGACGTATCATTAAGTAGCACTAATTTATTGCTGCCTAATTTTCCTGCCAGAGTTAAACTAATCTTTAGTAGCACCCTATGCTGAATCATGTACGTGTGTATGTGTGTCTATGGAGGTGAATCATGTGGTGGAGCAGGGAGGGAATCTTGGTAGTGTCATGACATAATAGTGATATTGTTTTGCATGTCAATTTATTGCCATTGGTTCAATGAGGCAATGTTTTGCGTATTGTCCATCATGAATTTGATGCTACTGTTAGAGTAATATGCTGATGTCTTTCTATCTTTTCTCACTAAGCTAATGATGGTTTCACCTTGTTCCTACATTTGCAAATAGGGATCATGTTGTGCCAATCATACATTTTAGTGTAAATACACAAGACAATACAATGAACTGTATCCCAGCCAGTGCTTTAACTCTACTGGAAGTTCTTGATAATCTTTCGATATAATCTCACCACTGGTAAACAAGAGTTAATTCAACCATACATTTGAAGTTCACAAAAGTATGTACTATTGAGTGATTCGAGTGAGTGCTTTATCATCTCTTCTGGGACTACATGAATAAGCATTTTTGCTCAGGTTGGTACTGGCATAAGGCCTTCATCCATATTAGTTTGTTGTCATCTCTATTTGTATCGTGCTACTATCATGAGAAACTCCTTTATCTTTGCATGCTAAAGTTTTGCAACCTATGATACATGGCAATGCTTTGAGTGTTGAGCTAATTGGCACTAATGAAATAAACTAATACCTCTCTTTAAGCAAGACTACTATGTTGCTAACTTTACCCATTAAGATAATGAGGGTGCTTCTATTTGTTAGTGTATGTTTCATCAACTAGTCCCACTATTATAGTAATCTCACACTCTCAATATATGTGCCAATAGGGATGCTTGACTTTGGTGGAACTGCACAAAAACTTTGGGTGCTTCATTGCCTCGGCTGCTTCCTTCCTTTCCCGTTAGTCGCTTATCTCGGCCTGCTTCCTTCCTTTCCTATCAGTCGCTTCGCTTATCTCGACTTCTAGTCAAAGGAAATAGTAATTGATATGCTACCTCACACAGGTTGGTACCGATCTTTATCCTGATTATTGTGCTTGTCATATGTATTGGTAATTTGGTATTGTGCTACTGTTTGCCGATTTCATAAAGGAGTAACCTGGAGCCTGAACTCGTAGGCAAATCATTACACTGGGCGATTTCAGTAGAACTGCACAAAAAGATCAGATGGACAGATACTTATGTTGCTGCTTGTACTCCAAAGTTCACTCAACCAAGCATCAATGTTGATAACAAGAAGTGTCTATATTCATTCGAGTATTAACTGGCATCAACTAGTTGTCAAACTCCAAGTATTAGGAGAGTGAACGCCAAAAATATTGCTTGGCACATAGCCCAGAAAAACGCAGTCTAGTCTTTGGTCCCAACTTGTGCCTTTTGGTTATTGGCACATATGGTAGCAGACTGTATGGCATGGAGTCTAAAGATTCCAGACAACTTGGTTGACGCGTATATTCATCTGGCACTTAATCGGTCTGCACGCCAGGGATGCTCCATTTCAGTTGAACTGCACAAAAAATTTGGGTGGCTCATTTTCTCAACAGCCTCCTTTCTTGTCTGCAATGTAGAATTTTGGCGAGCTACAGGACCAAGATGAGCCAGTAAACTAGTTGGATGAAAGTAGTGGCCAAGTTGCTCAAACCTTCCTCGGCACGAGGCCACTATTTGAGGATAAACCTACAAGAGAAGTTCAGATTGTCTGTGTTGCCTCTTATGTACTCGAAAGTTTACTCGTACAAGCATTACTTTTAGCAAGAAGTACCTCCGACTGAACACCGTTTACCAGTCTGTACCCTAGGTAATTAAAGTTTGTACATGGATGATATTGGTTGTGATCTCAATCATTTGGATGCATAAACATACTGAACATGTGTATATCTGAATTTTTTTGTGAATTATCTATGAATATTGTCTTGTGACCTATCAATCATTTGGATGCATAGACATGCTGAACTTGTGTATATATGAATCTTTTGAGTTGTTGATTGTGAATGTTGGCTATGAATATGAACGTGTCCTGTGAACCTAAGTTTGATGCGAATGTTTACCTTTTCTGTTGTACTTGTGTGTGAACTTGTTAGTATGTCTACTGTGGGATTTGTGATGTGTGGGTATCAACTGCACACCTTCTTCCCGAGAAGAATTGCACCTGCTTTGTTAGGGTAGCAATGACGCATCAACTCTTTTTAATATTTTTGCTCTGTCTTCCCCCTCCCTCGTGATGACCCACAAGTATAGGGGATCTATCATAGTCCTTTCGATAAGTAAGAGTGTCGAACCCAATGAGGAGCAGAAGGAAATGAGAAGCAATTTTCAGTAAGGTATTCTCTGCAAGCACTGAAATTATCGGTAACACATAGTTTTCTGATAAGGTAATTCGTAACGGGTAACAAGTAACAAAAATAAACAAGGTGCAACAAGGTGTCCCAATCCTTTTTGTAGCACAGGACAAGCCTGGACAAACTCTTATATAAAGGAAAGCACTCCCGAGTACACATGGGAATTATCGTCAAGCTAGTTTTCATCATGCTCACATGATTCATGTTCGTTACTTTAATAATTTGATATGTGGGTGGACCGGTGCTTGGGTACTGCCCTTCCTTGGACAAGCATCCCACTTATGATTAACCCCCCTCGCAAGGTATAATAATATGTTGAAGTAACAATCTATTCACAATGTAAAGTATGAATCAGAAACTTCATTCAAAACTAGCAAACTATAATCTCAGTCATTGAAGCAATTGCAATTTATCATAACATCTGAAAGAGTCAATATAAGAGCTTTTCAGCAAGTCCACATACTCAACTATCATTTAGTGTTTCACAATTGCTAACACTCACGCAATACTTATGGGTATGAAGTTTTAATTGGACACAAAGAAAGATAGGGGCTTATAATTTTGCCTCCCAACCTTTTACCTCAAGGGTAATGTCAACAATAATAGTTTATGATAACGTACATCCGTGTGGAGATATATACCAGGATATATCGAACACACAGTGCATCCTAAAGTATAAAGTGTAAAAAGGAAAGGTGAAGATCACCATGACTCTTGTATAAGGTATAGTACAAAAAAATAAAAGATAGGCCCTTCGGAGAGGGAACCAGAGGTTGTCATGTGTTTTTATGGTTGGATGCACGAAATCTTAATGCAAAAGAACGTCACTTTATATTGCCACTTGTGATATGGACCTTTATTATGCAGTCTGTCGCTTTTATTTCTTCCACGTCACAAGATCGTATAAAGCTTATTTTCTCCACACTAATAGATCATACATATTTGGAGAGCAATTTTTATTGCTTGCAACAATGACAACTTACTTGAAGGATCTTACTCAATCCATAGGCAGATATGATGGACTCTCATGGCGAAACTGGGTTTAAGGATATTTGGAAGCACAAGTAGTATCTCTACGTGGTGCAGAGAATTTGGCTAGCATGAGGGGGAAAGGCAAACTCAACATGTTGGATGATCCATGACAATATAATTTATTTTGGATGTAAGAAAACATAACCCATTACGTTGTCTTCCTTGTCCAACATCAACTTTTTAGCATGTCATATTTTAATGAGTGCTCACAATCATAAAAGATGTCCAAGATAGTATATTTATATGTGAAAACCTCTCTTTCTTTATAACTTCCTATTAATTGCAACGATGACCAAAACTATGTTTGTCAACTCTCAACAACTTTTATTCATCATACTCTTTATATGTGAAGTCATTACACTCCATAAGATCAATATGATATTTTTATTTCTTTTTATTCTTTCCCTTTTTTTCTTTTATTCCCTCAAGATCATAGCAAGATAACCAAGCCCTTGAATCAAGACCAATCTTTATTATATATAGCTCATAGACTCGATTACATAGATAAGGATCAACAAAAAAATCAACGCTAGATCATACTACACATTATTCTACTAGATCAAGATATAACCAAAAGGATCGAACTAAGAAAAACGGTAAAGTTAGAAGTGTGATGGTACCGGGGCACCACCCCCAAGCTTGGCAGTTGCCAAGGGGAGTGCCCATACCCATGTGTTTATGTCTCTTTCTTTGGAGGTAGTGATGTGATTTTTTGGCGATGATGTCCCTTAGGATACGATTCTCTTCCTCGAGCTTATTGACTTGCTGCTTAAGATCCATTGTTTCCTTTTGGAGTTTACCCGCGATGGCTAAAGATTCTTTCACCCATGGATGTTGCATAGCTACGGGAGAACAAGTAACACCCTTTTTCTTATTTTCATAAGAAAGAAATCTAGCGTTGGGAAGGATGACCGAATTTGGAATTGCTGAGCTCTGGAGTTCCTCCATCATAAATCTGGCTTGGAGACGAGAGGTAACCTCTTGATCTTCCTCCATGGCATCTATCCTTTTCAAGTCGGCCTCCATCTCTTCCTCATTTGATGGCCCAAAGTGATCGGCATCGCTGTTTGCTTTTGGCCACGGTGTCGGGTGAGATACCTAGCTCTCCCTGACTTACTCTTGAGAAGACATCTTTATCTAATCTGCGGCAGAAACAACTCACAAAAAATGAGGATTTTGCGTGGTACGGTGGTCAAAACCTTCGGGAGATTATATAATGAATTATTACCGACCAAAAGAAATATCATGCAAGAAAATGGAGTCCAGAGGGCACACGAGGTGCCCACGAGGCAGGGGGCGCGCCCTCCACCCTCGTGGATGCCTCGTGTCCCTTCCGGACTACTTCTTATTTTCCTATTTCTTAAATATTCCAAAATGGAGGAAAACTTCTATTAGAACTGATTTGGAGTCGGTTTACTTACCGTACCACATACCTATTCCTTTTTGGAGTCTGAAATGTTCTAGAAAGTGTCCCTTATGTACTCCTCCGGGGTTATGATGTCAATAACATTGGTTTCAACATTTATGGGATTAACTGAGATATGATGTTTGATTCTTTGACCGTTCGCCACCTTTGGATTTGTGCCTTCGAAGTTGTTGATTTTTATGGCACCGGAACGATAGATCTCCTCGATAACGTAAGGACCTTCCCATTTAGAGAGGAGTTTTCCTGTAAAAAATCTTAAATGAGAGTTGTCTAACAGAACATAATCACCTACATTAAACACACGCTTTTATATCCTTTTGTCATGCCATCTTTTAACTTTTTCTATAAACTATTTGGCATTCTCATAGGCCTGGGTTCTCCACTCATCAAGTGAGCTAATGTCAAATAGTCACTTCTCACCGGCAAGTTTGAAATCATAATTGAGCTCTTTTATGGCCCAATATGCCTTATGTTCTAGTTCGAGAGGTAAGTGACATGCTTTTCCATAAACCATTTTATATGGAGACATACCCATAGGATTTTTATATGAAGTTCTATAGGCCCATAATGCATCATCAAGTTTCTTGGACCAATTCTTTCTAGATCTATTAACAGTCTTTTGCAAAATTAATTTAATATCTCTATTACTCTGTTCTACTTGACCACTAGATTGTGGGTGGGATGGAGATGCAATTATGATTAACATCATACTTAGCAAGCATTTTATGAAAAGCACCATGAATAAAATGTGAACCACCATCAGTCATTAAGTATCTAGGGACTCCAAACCTCGGAAAAATAACTTCTTTAAGCATCTTAATAGAGGTGTTATGATCAGCACTACTAGTTGGAATAGCTTCTACCCACTTGGTAACATAATCAACAACAACTAAAATATGTGTATACCCATTAGAGGAAGGAAACGGTCCCATATAATCAAAGCCCCAAACATCAAATTGTTCAATAACAAGTGAATAGTTCATAGGCATTTCTTGACGTCTACTAATAGTACCAATTCCTTGACATTCATCACAGGACAAGACAAACTTACGGGCATCTTTGAAAAGAGTAGGCCAATAAAAACTGGATTGCAGTACCTTATGTGCAGTTCTATCTCCAGTGTGGTGTCCTCCATAATCCTTAGAGTGACACTTGCGTAGGATCTGTTCTTGTTCATGCTTAGGTACACAACATCTAATAATATTGTCTACTCCTTTATAAAGGTGTGGGTCATCCCAGAAGTAATGTCTCAAATCATAGAAAAAACTTTTCTTTTGCTGGTATGTGAAACTAGGTGGTACAAATTTAGCAACAATGTAATTAGCATAATCAACATACCATGGAGTAGTATGAGAAGCATTTATGACAGCTAATTGTTCATCAGGAAAACTATCATCAATAGGGAGTGGGTCATCAAGAAAATTTGCTAACCTAGACAAGTTGTCTGCAACGGGGTTCTCAGCTCCCTTCCTATCAATAATATGCAAATCAAATTCTTGTAGCAAGAGAACCCACCTAATAAGTCTATGTTTAGCATCTTTCTTTCCCATAAGGTATTTAATAGCAGCATGATCATTGTGAATAGTTAATTTAGAATCAACAATATAAGGTCTGAACTTATCACAAGCAAATACAACTGCTAAAAATTCTTTTTCAGTAGTAGCATAACTTCTCTCGGCACTGTCTAGAGTTTTACTAGCATATTGGATAACATTTAATTTCTTATCAACTCTTTGTCCTAGAACAACACCTACAACATAATCACTAGCATCACACATAATTTCAAAGGGTAAATTCTAATCAGGTGGCTGAACAATAGGTGCAGAAATCAAGGATTTCTTAAGTATTTCAAATGCTTCTACACAATCATCATCAAAGACAAAAGGAACATCTTTTTGTAAAAGATTAGTCAGAGGCCTAGAAATTTTTGAGAAGTCTTTAATGAACCTCCTATAAAAATCGGCATGACCAAGGAAACTTCTTATACCTTTAATGTCCTTAGGACACGACATCTTTTCAATAGCATCAACTTTAGCTTTATCAAATTCAATACCTCTTTCAGAAATTTTCTGCCCCAAGACAATACCTTCATGAACCATAAAGTGGCACTTCTCCCAATTCCAGATAAGATTTGTTTCTTCACATCTCTACAAAACTCGATCAAGGTTGCTTAAGCAAACATCAAAAGAAGTTCCATACACACAAAAATCATCCATGAAAACCTCAACAATCTTTTCAAAAAACTAAGAGAATATAGCAGTCATACATCTTTGAAAGGTAGCAGGTGCATTACATAAACCAAAAGGCATATGTCTATAAGCAAAGGTACCGAAAGGGCAAGTAAAAGTGGTCTTTTCCTGATCCTCTTTCGACACAGGTATTTGAGAAAAACCAGAATAACCGTCTAGAAAGCAAAAATGTGTATGTTTGGATAATCTTTATAGCATTTGATCAATAAAAGGTAAAGGGTAATGATGCTTTCTAGTAGGTTTATTTAATTTGTGGAAATCAATTACCATTTCATAACCTGTAACAATTCTTTGTGGGATCAATTCATCTTTATCATTAGGAACAACAGTAATACCTCCCTTCTTAGGGACACAATGGACAAGACTTACACACTGACTATCAGCAACATGATAAATTATACCTGCCTCTAGAAGCTTTAGTATTTCATTTCTTACCACTTCTTTCATCTTAGGATTTAACCGTCATTGGTGATCAACAACTGGTTTAGCATCTTTCTCAAATTTTATTTTGTGTCTACATAGAGTGGGACTAATGCCCTTAAGATCATCAAGAGTATATCCACTAGCAGCACGGTGCTTCTTTAGAGTTTTCAATAATTTCTCTTCTTCCTTCTCTTAAAGGTTAGCACTAATAATAACAAGATATATCTTCTTTTCATCAAGATAAGCATATTTAAGAGTATCAGGTAATGGTTTTAGCTCAAACACGGGATCACCCTTGGGTGGAGGAGGATCCCCTAGAATTTCAACAGTCAAGTTGTGTTTCAAAATAGGTCCCTGTTTAAATAATACTTCATCTATTTCCCTTCTTTCATTTCTAAACATATCATTTTCATTGCCTAGCAAATATTGTTCTAAAGGATCATTAGGAGGCACGGCAATAGAAGAAAGACCAATGATTTCATCTTTACTAGGCAATTCTTTATCATGGAGTTGTCTACGAAATTTAGCAAAATTAAAATCATGAGACATATCCCCTAAACCAACAGTAACAATATCCTTTTCGCAGTCCATCTTAGCATTAACAGTATTCAAGAAGGGTCTACCAAATATAATGGGACAAAAGTCATCTTGTGGGGAAGCAAGAACAAGAAAATCAGTAGGATATTTAATTTTCCCACACAAGACGTCAACATCTCTAAGAATCCCAACTGGTGAAATAGTATCTCTATTGGCAAGCTTAATAGTAACATCAATATCTTCTATCTCAGCAGGTGCAATATCATGCATAATTTCATTATATAAAGTGTAAGGTATTGCACTGACACTAGCACCCATATCACATAAGCCATGATAACAGTGATCTCCTATTTTAACAGAAACAACAGGCATGCCAACAACAGGTCCATGTTTATATTTAGTATCGGGTCTAGCAATTCTATCAGCTTCATCACAGAAGTAAATAACATGCCCATCAATATTATCGACCAATAGATCCTTAACAATAGAAATACTAGGTTCAACTTTAATTTTCTCAGAGGGTGTAGGTGTTCTAGCATTACTCTTATGAACCACAGTTGAAGCTTTAGCATGATCCTTTATTCTAACAAGGAAAGGTAAGTGGTTTCTCAATATAAGCGGTAGGAACAATAGGATCAACATGATAAGTGATTGTCTTTTCTTAAACTTTAATAGGTTCAACTACTTTTACTTCAATGGGAGGATGATATTTAAACCACTTCTCCTTTGGGAGAAAAACATGAGTAGCAAATGATTCATAGAAAGAAGCTAATATCTCAGAGTCAAGTCCATATTTAGTGCTAAATTCACGAAAAGCATCGGTATCCATAAAAGATTTAACACAATCAAACTTGCGTGTTATACCTAACTCCTTACCTTTGTCAAGTTCCCAATCTTCAGAGTTGCGTTTAATTCTTTCCAATAAATCACATCTGCATTCAATAGTATTCATCATAAAAGAACTAGTACAAGAACTATCGAGCATGGAGCGATTATTGAGAGAAAGTCGAGCATAAAAATTTTGAATAATAATTTTCTTGAGAGTTCATGATTGGGGCATGAATATAACATTAACTTAAGCCTCCCCATCTTGAGCAATACTTTCTCCTTCACGAGGCAAAAAATTTTATATATAATTACGATCACGATGAACCAGATGCATAGGATAAAACTTCTAATGAAATTCCAATTTCAATCGGTTATAGTTCCATGATCCAATATCATCACATAGCCTAAACCATGCCAATGCCTTTCCCTTCAAAGATAAAGGGAAGACCTTCTTATTGATAACATCCCCGGGCATACATGCAAGCTTAAATAATCCACAAACTTCAACCACATATATTAGGTGCATATCGGGATGTAATGTTCCATCTCCTGTAAAAGGATTAGCTAGCAGTTTCTCTATCATACCCGAAGGAATTTCAAAGTACACATTTTTGGTAGGTTAAGTAGGTTGAGGAGAAACTCTTTGCTCTACTGGTCAGGATGAAGATACCCCGAACAAGCGCCTCAAAGGATTATTTTCCATAGTAACAAGTGACAGTAAATTTCAGCACTCTATATAAAATTTTCCTTACCAAATTCCACCTACCAAAGGCGCTTCACTCTCCGGCAACGGCGCTAGAAGAGAGTCTTGATGACCCACAAGTATAGGGGATCTATCATAGTCCTTTCGATAAGTAAGAGTGTCGAACCCAGTGAGGAGCAGAAGGAAATAACAAGCAGTTTTCAGTAAGGTATTCTCTGCAAGCACTGAAATTATCGGTAACAGATAGTTTTGTGATAAGGTAATTCGTAACGGGTAACAAGTAACAAAAGTAAACAAGGTGCAGCAAGGTGGCCCAATCCTTTTTGTAGCAAAGGACAAGCCTGGAAAAACTCTTATATAAAGGAAAGCGCTCCCGAGGACACATGGGAATTGTCGTCAAGCTAGTTTTCATCATGCTCATATGATTCACGTTCATTACTTTGATAATTTGATATGTGGGTGGACCGGTGCTTGGGTACTGCCCTTCCTTGGACAAGAATCCCACTTATGATTAACCCCCCTCGCAAGCATCCGCAACTACAAAAGAAGAATTAAGGTAAACCTAACCATAGCATGAAACATATGGATCCAAATCAGCCCCTTACGAAGCAACGCATAAACTAGGGTTTAAACTTCTGTCACTCTAGCAACCCATCATCTACTTATTACTTCCCAATGCCTTCCCCTAGGCCCAAACAATGGTGAAGTGTCATGTAGTCGACGTGCACGTAACACCACTAGAGGAAAGACAACATACATCTCATCAAAATATCGAACTTATACCAAATTCACATGACTACTTATAAAAAGACTTCTCCCATTTCCTTAGGAACAAATGTAACTACTCACAAATCATATTCATGTTCATAATTAGAGGGGGATTAATGTGCATAAAGGATCTGAACATATAATGTTCCACCGAATAAACCAACTAGCATCAACTACAAGGAGTAATCAACACTACTAGCAACCCACAGGTACCAATATGAGGTTTTGAGACATAGATCGGATACAAGAGATGAACTATGGTTTGAGAGGACATGGTGCTGTGAAGATTGACCCCCTCCCGATGAGAGGGTTGATGCTGATGATGATGGTGATGATTTCCCCCTCTCGGAGGGATATTTCCCCCGCAGAACAGCTCCACCGGAGCCCTAGATTGGTTCCGCCAAGGTTCCACCTCGACATGGAGGTGCTTCATCCCGAAAGCTTCCTTCTGATTTTTTTCCAGGGCAAAAGACATCTTATACCAGAAGATGGGCATCGAGGGGCTTCCAGGTGGCCCACGAGGCAGGGGGCGCGCCCTCCACCCTCGTGGACAGTGGGTGGCCCCCCTCTGGTGCTTTCTTTGCCCAATATTTTTAATATATTCCAAAACTGACTTTCATGGAGTTTCAGGACTTTTGGAGTTGTGAAGAATATGTCTCTAATATTTTCTCCTTTTCCAGCCCAGGATTCCATCTGTCGGCATTCTCCCTCTTCATGTAAACCTTGTAAAATAAGAGAGAAAAGGCATAAGTATTGTGACGCAATGTGTAATAATAGCCCATAATGCAATAAATATCAATATAAAATCATGATGAAAAATGGACGTATCACCCCGCTGAACCCCCGCCGTAATGTTTTCGGCCTCAAAACAAACGTAGTACTGCGTTGTTTTTGGGGCTTGATAAAAATCGAGTGCTGGTTTCTGTAGGTGGCCCGCCCAACAAATGGGTTGCTGGTCCACCACGGACTGGGAGGCTAAAAATACAAGTTGTATGGTGCAGATAGCCATCCACTGAAAAAATTGAAGGAAATATGCCCTAGAGGCAATAATAAAGTTATTATTTATTTCCTTATATCATGATAAATGTTTATTATTCATGCTAGAATTGTATTAACCGGAAACATCATACATGTGTGAATACATAGACAAACAGAGTGTCACTAGTATGCATCTACTTGACTAGCTCGTTAATCGAAGATGGTTATGTTTCCTAACCATGAACAAAAGAGTTGTTATTTGATTAACGGGATCACATCATTAGAAGAATGATGTGATTGACATGAACCATTCCATTAGCTTAGCACCCGATCGTTTAGTATGTTGCTATTGCTTTCTTCATGACTTATACATGTTCCTATGACTATGAGATTATGCAACTCCCGTTTGCCGGAGGAACACTTTGTGTGCTACCAAACATCACAACGTAACTGGGTGATTATAAAGGAGCTCTACAGGTGTCTCCAAAGGTACATGTTGGGTTGGCGTATTTCGAGATTAGGATTTGTCACTCCGATTATCGGAGAGGTATCTCTGGGCCCTCTCGGTAATGCACATCACATAAGCCTTGCAAGCATTGCAACTAATGAGTTAGTTGCGAGATGATGTATTACAGAACGACTAAAGAGACTTGCCGGTAACGAGATTGAACTAGGTATTAAGATACCGATGATCGAATCTCGGGCAAGTAACATACCGATGACAAAGGGAACAAAGTATGTTGTTATGCGGTCTGACCGATAAAAGATCTTCGTAGAATATGTGGGAGCCAATATGAGCATCCAGGTTCCGCTATTGGTTATTGACCGGAGACGTGTCTCGGTCATGTCTACATTGTTCTCGAACCCGTAGGGTCTGCACGCTTAAGGTTTCGATGACAGTTTCATTATGAGTTTATATGTTTTGATGTACCGAAGGAGTTCGGAGTCCCGGATGAGATCAGGGACATGACGAGGAGTCTCGAAATGGTCGAGACGTAAAGATCAATATATTGGACGACTATATTCGGACATCGGAAAGGTTCCGAGTGATTCAGGTATTTTCGGAGGTACCAGGGAGTTACGGGAATACGAGGAAGAAGCAATGGGCCTTAATGGGCCTTAGTGGGAAGGACCAGGAGGTGGCGCACGCCCCTCCCAAGCCCAGTCCGAATTGGACAAGGGGTTTGGGGCGCGGCCCCTCTCTCTCTTCCTTCCCCTCTTCCCCCTTTCCCCCTTCTCCTGGTTGGACTAGGAAAGGAGGAAACCTACTCCAACTAGGAGTAGGAATCCTACTCCCCTGGCGCGCCCCTCCTAGGGCCGGCCTCCTCCCCCCTTGCTCCTTTATATACGGGGGCAAAGGGCTCCCCATGGACACAATAATTTATCCTTGAGATCTCTTAGCCGTGTGCGGTGCCCCCCTCCACTATAATCCTCGATAATATTGTAGTGGTGCTTAGGCGAAGCCCTGCGAAGGTAGAACATCAAGATCGTCACCACTCCGTCGTGCTGACAGAACTCATCCCCGACACTTTGCTGGATCGGAGTCCGGGGATCGTCATCGAGCTGAACGTGTGCTAGAACTCGGAGGTGTCGTAGTTTCGGTGCTTGATCGGTCGGGCCGTGAAGACGTACGACTACATCAACCGCGTTGTTATAACGCTTCCGCTTTCGGTCTATGAGGGTACGTGGACAACACTCTCCCCTCTCGTTACTATGCATCACCATGATCTTGCGTGTGCGTAGGAAATTTTTGAAATTACTACGTTCCTCAACAGTGGCATCCGAGCCAGGTTTTATGTGTTGATGTTATATGCACGAGTAGAACACAAGTGAGTTGTGGGCGATATAAGTCATACTGCTTACCAGCATGTCATACTTTGGTTCGGCGGTATTGTTGGATGAAGTGGCCCGGACCGACATTATGCGTACGCTTACGCGAGACTGGTTCTACCGACGTGCTTTGCACACAGGTGGCTGGCGGGTGTCAGTTTCTCCAACTTTAGTTGAACCGAGTGTGGCTACACCCGGTCCTTGCGAAGGTTAAAACAGCACCAACTTGACAAACTATCGTTGTGGTTTTGATGCGTAGGTAAGAACGGTTCTTGCTAAGCCCAGTAGCAGCCACGTAAAACTTGCAACAAGAAAGTAGAGGATGTCTAACTTGTTTTTGCAGGGCATGTTGTGATGTGATATGGTCAAGACGTGATGAGATATAAGTTGTTGTATGAGATGATCATGTTTTGTTGAAGTTATTGGCAACTGGAAAAATCCTTATGGTTGTCTCTCTATTGCATAAGATGCAAGTGCCCAATAATTGCTTTACTTTATCGCTATGCGATAGCAATAGTTGCAAGAGAAATTGTTGGCGAGACGACCATGTGACGACACATTGATATAGATCAAGATGATGGAGATCATGGTGTCATGCCGGTGATGATATAGATCATGACAGTACTTTGGAGATGGAGATCAAAGGCGCAAGATGATGATGGCCATATCATGTCACATATTTTGATTGCATATGATGTTTATATTTTATTCATCTTATTTTTGCTTAGTTTGATGGTAGCATTTTAAGATGATCTCTCACTAATTATCAAGAAGTGTTCTCCCTGAGTATGCACCGTTGCGAAAGTTCTTCATGCTGAGACACCACGTGATGATCGGGTGTGATAGGCTCTACGTTCAAATACAACGGGTGCAAAACAGTTGCACACACGGAATACTCAGGTTAAACTTGACGAGCCTAGCATATACAGATATGGCCTTGAAACACGGAGACCAAAAGGTCGAACGTGAATCATATAGTAGATATGATCAACATAGTGATGTTCACCATTGAAAACTACTCCATCTCACGTGATGATCGGACATGGTTTAGTTGATTTGGATCACGTGATCACTTAGAGGATTAGAGGGATGTCTATCTAAGTGGGAATTCTTAAGTAATATGATTAATTGAACTTTAATTTATCATGAACTTAGTCCTGGTAGTATTAGCATATCTATGTTGTAGATCAATAGCTCGCGTTGTTGCTTCCCTGTGTTTATTTTGATATGTTCCTAGAGAAAATTGTGTTGAAAGATATTAGTAGCAATGATGCGGATTGGATCCGTGATCTGAGGTTTATCCTCATTGCTGCACAGAAGAAATATGTCCTTGATGCACCGCTAGGTGACAGACCTATTGCAGGAGCAGATGCAGACGTTATGAACGTTTGGCTAGCTCAATATGATGACTACTTGATAGTTTAGTGCACCATGCTTAACGGCTTAGAATCGGGACTTCAAAGACGTTTTGAACGCCATGGACCATATGAGATGTTCCAGGAGTTGAAGTTAATATTTCAAGCAAATACCCGAGTTGAGATATGAAGTCTCCAACAAGTTCTATAGCTAAAAGATGGAGGAGAATCGCTCAACTAGTGAGCATGTGCTCAGATTGTCTGGGTACTACTATCACTTGAATCAAGTGGGAGTTAATCTTCCAGATAAAATAGTGATTGACAGAATTCTCTAGTCACCATCACCAAGTTAGTAGAACTTCGTGATGAACTATGATATGCAAGGGATAACGGAAACAATTCCCAAGCTCTTCGTAATGCTGAAATCAACGAAGGTAGAAATCAAGAAAGAGCATCAAGTGTTGATGGTTGACAAGACCACTAGTTTCAAGAAAAGGGCAAAGTGAAGAAGGGGAACTTCAAGAAGAACGGCAAGCAAGTTGCTGCTCAAGTGAAGAAGCCCAAATCTGGTCCTAAGCCTGAGACTAAGTGCTTCTACTGCAAAGGGACTGGACATTGGAAGCGGAACTACCCCAAGTGATTGGCGGATAAGAAGGATGGCAAAGTGAACATAAGTATATTTGATATACATGTTATTAATGTGTACTTTACTAGTGTTTATAGCAACCCCTCAGTATTTGATACTAGTTCAGTTGCTAAGATTAGTAACTCGAAACGGGAGTTGCTAAATAAACAGAGACTAGTTAAGGGTGAAGTGACGATGTGTGTGGTTCCAAGATTGATATGATCATCATCGCACACTCCCTATACTTTCGGGATTAATGTTGAACCTAAATAAGTGTTATTTGGTGTTTGCGTTGAGCATGAATATGATTTGATCATGTTTATTGTAATACAGTTATTCATTTAAGTAAGAGAATAAATTGTTGTTCTGTTTACATGAATAAAACCTTATATGGTTACACACCCAATGAAAATAGTTCATTGGATCTCGATCGTAGTGATACACATATTCATAATATTGAAACCAAAAGATGCGAAGTTAATAATGATAGTGCAACTTATTTGTGGCACTGCCGTTTAGGTCATATTGGTGTAAAGCGCATGAAGAAAATCCATGCTGATGGGTTTTTGGAATCACTTGATTATGAATCATTTGATGCTTGCGAACCATGCCTCATGGGCAAGATGACTAAGACTCCGTTCTCCGGAACAATGGAGCGAGCAACTGACTTATTGGAAATAATACATACTGATGTATGCAATCCGATGAGTGTTGAAGCTCGTGGCGGGTATCGTTATTTTCTGACCTTCACATATGATTTGAGCAGATATGGGTATATCTACTTGATGAAACACAAGTCTGAAACATTTGAAAAGTTCAAAGAATTTCAGAGTGAAGTGGAGAATCATCGTAACAAAAATAAAAGTTTCTACGATATGATCGCAGAAGTAAAATATTTGAGTTACGAGTTTGGACTTCAGTTAAAAACAATGTGAAATAGTTTCACTACTCACGCCACCTGGAACACCACATCATAATGGTGTGTTCGAACGTCATAACCATACTTTATTAGATATGGTGCGATCTATGATGTCTCTTACCGATCTACCACTATCGTTTTGGGGTTATGCATTAGAGACAGCTGCATTCACATTAAATAGGGCACCATCTAAATCCGTTGAGACGACACCGTATGAACTATGGTTTGGCAAGAAACCTAAGCTGTCGTTTCTTAAAGTTTGAGGTTGCAATGCTTATGTGAAAAAGTTTCAACCTGATAAGCTCTAACCCAAATCGAAGAAGTGCATCTTCATAGGATACCCAAAAGAAAATGTTGGGTACACCTTCTATCACAGATTCGAAGGCAATATATTCGTTGCTTTGAATGGATCCTTTCTAAAGAAGGAGTTTCTCTCGAAAGAAGTGAGTGGGAGGAAAGTGGAACTTGATGAGGTAACTGTACCTGCTCCCTTATTGGAAAGTAGTTCATCACAGAAATCTATTCCTGTGACTACTACACCAATTAGTGAGGAAGCTAATGATGATGATCATTTAACTTCAGATCAAGTTACTACCGAACCTCGTAGGTAAACCAGAGTGAGATCCGCACCAGAGTGGTACGGTAAATCCTATTCTGGAGGTCATGTTACTTGACCATGACGAGCCTACGAACTATGAGGAATTGATGATGAGCCCAGATTCCACGAAATGGCTTGAGGCCATGAAATCTGAGATGAGATCCATGTATGAGAACAAATTATGGACTTTGATTGACTTCCCAATGATCGGCGAGCCATTGAGATTAAATGGATCTTCAAGAGGAAGACGGACGCTGATAGTAGTGTTACTATCTACAAAGCTAGAATTGTCGCAAAAGGTTTTCAACAAGTTCAAGGTGTTGACTACGATGAGAGTTTCTCACTCGTATCGATGCATAAGTCTGTCCGAATCATGTTGGCAATTGCCGCATTTTATGATTATGAAATTTGGCAAATGGATAAACAAAACTGCATTCCTTAATGGATTTATTAAAGAAAAGTTGTATATGATGCAACCAGAAGGTTTTGTCAATCCTAAAGGTGTTAACAAAATGTGCAAGCTCTAGCGATCCATCTATGGACTGGTGCAAGCATATAGTTTTATACAGACTTGCGGTGAAGCCTGTATTTACAAGAAAGTGAGTGGGAGCACTACAACATTTCTGATAAGTATATGTGAATGCCATATTGTTGATCGGAAATAATGTAGAATTATTCTGCAAAGCATAAAGGAGTGTTTGAAAGGAGTTTTTTTAAAAGAAAGACCTCGGTGAAGCTGCTTACATATTGAGCATCGAGATCTATAGAGATGGATCAAGACACTTGATAAGTTTTTTCAATGAGTACATACCTTGACAAGATTTTGAAGTAGTTCAAAATGGAACAGTCAAAGAAAGAGTTCTTGCCTGTGTTACAAGGTGTGAAATTGAGTAAGACTCAAAGCCCGACCACGGCAGAAGATAGAAAGAGAATGAAAGTCATTCCCTATGCCTCAGCCATAGATTCTATAAAGTATGCCATGCTGTGTACCAGATCTATTGTATAACCTACACTGTGTTAAGCGAGGGAATACAATAGTGATCTAAGAGTAGATCACTGGACAGCGATCAAAATTATCCTTAGTGGAATAAGGAAATATTTCTCGATTATGGAGGTGACACAAGGTATGTCGTAAAAAGTTACGTCGATGCAAGTTTTGACACAGATCTGGATGACTCTAAGTCTCGATCTAGATACATATTGAAAGTGGGAGAAATTATCTAGAGTAGCTCCGTGCAGAGCATTGTAGACATAGAATTCGCAAAATACTTACGGATCTGTATGTGACAGACCCATTGACTAAAATTATCTCACAAGCAAAACATGATCACACCTTAGTACTCACTGGGTGTTAATCACATAAGCGATGTGAACTATATTACTGACTCTAGTAAACCCTTTGGGTGTAGATCACATGACGATGTGAACTATGGGTGTTAATCACATGGTGATGTGAACTATTAGTGTTGAATCACATGGCAATGTGAACTAGATTATTGACTCTATTGCAAGTGGGAGACTGAAGGAAATATGCCCTAGAGGCAATAATAAAGTTATTATTTATTTCCTTATATCATGATAAATGTTTATTATTCATGCTAGAATTGTATTAACCGAAAACATCATACATGTGTGAATACATAGACAAACAGAGTGTCACTAGTATGCCTCTACTTGACTAGCTCGTTAATTGAAGATGGTTATGTTTCCTAACCATGAACAAAAGAGTTGTTATTTGATTAACGGGATCACATCATTAGAAGAATGATGTGATTTACATGACCCATTCCATTAGCTTAGCACCCGATCATTTAGTATGTTGTTATTGCTTTCTTCATGACTTATACATGTTCCTATGACTATGAGATTATGCAACTCCCATTTGCCGGAGGAACACTTTGTGTGCTACCAAACGTCATAACGTAACTGGGTGATTATAAAGGAGCTCTACAGGTGTCTCCAAAGGTACATGTTGGGTTGGCGTATTTCGAGATTAGGATTTGTCACTCCGATTGTCGGAGAGGTATCTCTAGGCCCTCTCGGTAATGCACATCACATAACCCTTGCAAGCATTGCAACTAATGAGTTAGTTGCGAGATGATGTATTACGGAACGAGTAAAGAGACTTGCCGGTAACGGGATTGAACTAGGTATTAAGATACCGACGATCGAATCTCGGGCAAGTAACATACCGATGATAAAGGGAACAAAGTATGTTGTTATGCGGTCTGACCGATAAAAGATCTTCGTAGAATATGTGGGACCCAATATGAGCATCCAGGTTCCGCTATTGGTTATTCACCGGAGACGTGTCTCGGTCATGTATACATTGTTCTCGAACCCGTAGGGTCCGCACGCTTAAGGTTTCGATGACAGTTTCATTATGAGTTTATATGTTTTGATGTACCGAAGGAGTTCGGAGTCCCGGATGAGATCAGGGACATGACGAGGAGTCTCGAAATCGTCGAGACGTAAAGATCGATATATTGGACGACTATATTCGGACATCGGAAAGGTTCCGAGTGATTCGCGTATTTTCGGAGGTACCGGGGAGTTACGGGAATACGAGGAAGAAGCAATGGGCCTTAATGGGCCTTAGTGGGAAGGACCAGGAGGTGGCGCGCGCCCCTCCCAAGCCCAGTCCGAATTGGACAAGGGGTTTGGGGCGCGGCCCCTCTCTCCCTTCCTTCCCCTCTTCCCCCCTTTCCCCCCTTCTCCTAGATGGATTAGGAAAGGAGGAAACCTACTCCCCTGGCGCGCCCCTCCTAGGGCCGGCCTCCTCCCCCCTTGCTCCTTTATATAAGGGGGCAGGGGCACCCCATGGACACAACAATTGATCCTTGAGATCTCTTAGCCGTGTGCGGTGCCCCTCCACCATAATCCTCGATAATATTGTAGCGGTGCTTAGGCAAAGCCCTACGAAGGTAGAACATCAAGATCGTTACCACGCCGTCGTGCTGACGGAACTCATCCCCGACACTTTGCTGGATCGGAGTCCGGGGATTGTCATCGAGCTGAACGTGTGCTAGAAGTCGGAGGTGCCGTAGTTTCGGTGCTTGATCAGTCGGGCCGTGAAGACGTACGACTACATCAACCGCGTTGTTATAACGCTTCCGCTTTCGGTCTACGAGGGTACATGGACAACACTCTCCCTTCTCGTTGGTATGCATCACCATGATCTTGCGTGTGCGTAGGAAAATTTTGAAATTACTATGTTCCTCAACAAAAATCGCGTCTGATGTGCTTCTTCAGTCGCGCCACCGGCCCCCTCTTTAATCCAGTTCGCTCCATTCCCCAACAGGCAGCACTGGACGGAAGTTTATTTCCCCTCACGCCTGCCAGGGGATTAAAGAAGCGCGGCATCGAATCCAACACCGGTGATGATTGCTTGTCCAAGTGATTTTCAGATAAGAAACTGCATGTTTCAGAGGCAGAGCATGTAAATCAATAGGCACTTTTCAAACATGGATAATAGAATGTTGGAAATTTTATTGATGGTAAAAAAATGGAACAAACAACAAGTTAACATCATTCTGATCAACATTCATGTATAGAACACTTTCACATAATGCAAAGTCAAAAAGATATGCTATTTTCAAAATGGCAAGACAATGTCGAGCATGCGAAAAATTGGGTAAACTAGGGATGAAATTTTGGCAAGTGTTAGATATTTTTCAACTGCACCAGTTGGAATCGAACCCGTGTAATACAGCTTTTGGGTGAGAGGGCTGCAGCCAGCGGGCTAGTGCGGTATGTTCGAAAGAATGAAGGCATCTTCCCCGGCTCCACTTCTTTCTTGTCCGTGTGCACTCGTAGTGGCGCCGCCGTATGTCGTTGTCAACATGCTCAACAAACGAGAGGAATCCGGAGAGGACTATATGCCGAGAGACTGACAGTGGGGACCGACCAAATCGAAGCTATACACAAGCAAGTGCCCCATTGGAAAAAAGCTTCCTCCTAATTGTATACTGATGTTGGGGCCCACGGGTTTGTCGACCTTAGTCAATAAACAAAATAAATTTCCAACGATGACTGTCATCGAGGAGATTTTTTTCACGGTTATCGGGGATCTTTTTTTTGTTGTTGCGGGAAAGGGGTATCGAGGATCTAGTTGGTATCATTTTTTCCAGAGGGCGAACAAGTATTAGCTAGGCCTAGATTTTGTTTTTTAATATGCGTAGCCCATGACATACGGAGACAGTGGTTTCAACTTATTTTTTGAGGTCCATACCAGCCTATGGGCCTCCCAGCGTAGGTTTTACTTTTTCTTAAAGATCGGCAGCCTAATGTATTTTTTAATAAAACACAAATCTCTGTTCTATTTATCTATATATAAGAATAATAATGTTGTGTCCAATTGATGTTTTCCCTTCTAACCACATTATATATATATTTATATTATTACTATTATCGTATATTTAATAGAGACTTATATATACATTATAAAAACATCCCACATGTTATTAATTTATAAAAGTAAATGTTTAACATAAGTTGGCAAGGAAAATCCTGGTTGTTTTTGCCTCACACGCAAGGAAAATCCTGGTGATTGCATACAAAAGCTTGAGAAGATTTTAAGGACCAATGTAATAATAACGTGCTCATTTTTGTTTTGAGCAATAACTCGCTAATTTGTTAATTTTATACTAAAAAATGTGTCACTTCAGTTTATTTTTTGATATTAATTGCTCCTTCTAACCTAACATTATATATAGAACGAGCCCGGCTAATTCGTTTATTTCAAGAAAGTGCAAATGGGCTGGGATTTCTTAGAAAATATTAAATAGGCTGCATTGACGCGAAATTATTTGTTTACCTAGCCCAGCAAATGAACTGTAAATTCTAGAAAACATGGGTTAAATATATGCCACATTTTTGCAGGCTGACATGTGGGCCAATAGGTTGAAGCCTATGCAAGGCATTGTCAACTTGGTCAACAAATGATTATGACATCCACAACCATTGGATTTATATCCAACGACCGGCATGCACCTTCAATCTCTCGTCTTCTTCCTCCAGCGTCGCCGGGACCGCCTGCTCCGGCCTAGCATGCATCCTGCGAAGCGCTACTCCACCGTCGGCCAGGCTATCCCTCCACCCCTCCACACCTCCTGTTATTCTCCACCGACTACAGCCCCACGCCGCACCAAAATCAGTTATAACCCTTGTACTCCTCTCAATCTGCGACTCCACTTTCGCGTCTTCCCATCTCTGGGTCATTCCCGTCCGGGGCCTCGCCGTCGTCCACCGCCTCGCTGCGCTCGGCGTGGCGTGGTCAACAAACGAGAGTCATCGGAAGAGGACTGTACGTGGAGAGCCTGACGGCTGGGACCCACGAGGTCCATGGTCACACACAAGGAAAGTTCATCCTTATTAAGCTGAAAAAATCTTTCCTCCCCCTGACAGCTGGGACCCACCGGCTGTATCTTCGCACGGAAGGAAGTGCCTCCTTGTTATGAAAAAAAACTATTCCTCCCGATGACAGCTGGGACCGGCAGATTTGGTGGCTGACTTGTGGGCCTACTAAGCAAACGTGTATGCATGGATTTGTCAACTTAATCAACAAATGATTCTAGCAACTGGACCGTTGGATGTTAATCCAAGAGCCGTGCTCCTTCTTCAACATCTGTTCTTGCTCATGTCTCCCGTGGGCGGCAGTGCTGCCGCGCACCCGAACCAGTCAAGGTTCCCACTCCTCTCCATCTGCGACTCCACTGCCGCATCTTACCCATCTCCGGGTCGTCCCAGTCTGGGGCCTCGCCATTGTCCACCGGCCTTGGTGCGCTCGACACGGTGTGGTTAACATGGTCAACAAACGAGAGTCATTAGAAGATGACTATACATGAGAGGCTGATAGTGGGGACGCACCACGCCCATGGACGCATGCATGCAACTGCATCCTTTTTACCCTGAAAAATAATGTTTTCTCCCCCTGACTGCTGGGACTCACCAGCTACATCTTCGCATGCAAGGAAGTGCATCCTTATTACGGGCAAAAAAATGATCCCCCCTGACAGTTGGGACACAATAGCTATATCTTCGCACGCAAGGAAGTGTGTCTTTATCCTCCCTGACAGCTGGGACCCACCCGGCCGAAGCATACGTATTGTTGTATGTCTTGTTGCGAACGTGTACATACATACTGGTCTATAGGTTGCTCTGCAATGATGAACTGTGGCAGATTAAGTAGCGGCACATGTCATAGTAGAGCCCCCCACGTAGCAGTTTAGGTTGTCCCGTCTAAACCGTGTACACGTACATACAGCGACACGCCAAAAAATACAGCCACATACGTACATATGGGCGGGGTCCCGAACGCCGACTCACGAATACGTACGGCTAGAGCTCATGTACATGGAGAGGTAGCGACGGCCTGTTCATCGGCAGCCAACCGATGATATGTCTCCAACGTATCTACTTTTCCAAACACTTTTGCCCTTGTTTTGGACTCTAACTTGCATGATTTGAATGGAACTAACCCGGACTGACGTTGTTTTCAGCAAAGCTGCCATGGTGTTATTTTTGTACAGAAATAAAAGTTCTCGGAATGACCTGAAAATCCACGGAGACACACTTTGGAATTAATGAAAAATACTGGCGAAAGAATCAGCATCAAGGGGCCCACACCCTGTCCACGAGGGTGCAAGGCACCCCCCCTGGGGCGCGCCCCCTGCCTCATGGGCCCATGGGACTCCACCAACCTCAACCCCAACTCCATATATTCACTTTCAGGGAGAAAAAATTAGAGAGAAGGATTCATCATGTTTTACGGTACAAAGCCACCGCCAAGCCCTAATCTTCCTCGGGAGGGCTGATCTGGAGTCCGTTCGGGGCTCCGGAGAGGGGAATCCTTCGCCATCATCATCATGAACCATCCTCCATCACCAATTTCATGATGCTCACCGCGTTGGGTGAGTAATCTCATCATAGGCTTGCTGGATGGTGATGGGTTGGATGAGATTTACCATGTAATCGAGTTAGTTTTTTTAGGGTTTGATCCCTAGTATCCATTATGTTCTAAGATTGATGTTGCTATGACTTTGCTATGCTTAATGCTTGTCACTAGGGCCTGAGTGCCATAATTTCAGATCTGAACCTATTATGTTTTCATGAATATATGTGAGTTCTTGATCCTATCTTGCAAGTCAATAGTCACCTACTATGTGTTCTGATCCGGCAACCCCGAAGTGACACTAATCGGGACCACCCGCGACGATGACCGTAGTTTGAGGAGTTCATGTATTCACTAAGTGTTAATGCTTTGGTCTGGTACTCTATTAAAAGGAGGCCTCAATATCCCTTAGTTTCCAATAGGACCCCGCTGCCACGGGAGGGTAGGACAAAAGATGTCATGCAAGTTCTTTTCCATAAGCACGTATGACTATATTTGGAATACATGCCTACATTACATTGATGAACTAGAGCTAGTTTTGCGTCACCCTATGTTATAACTGTTGCATGAGGAATCGCATCCGACATAACTATCCATTATTGATCCATTGCCTATGAGCTTTTCACATATTGATCTTTGCATAGTTACTTTTTCGTTGCCACTGTTATGATTGCTACAAAAACTAGTACTGTTACTTTTGCCACCATTACTTCCATACTACTTTGCTACTAAATACTTCACTACAGATATTAAGTCTTTCAGGTGTTGTTGAATTGAAAACTCAACTGCTAATACTTGAGAATATTGTTTGGCTCCCCTTGTGTAGAATCAATAAATTTGGGTTGAATACTCTATCCTCAAAAACTGTTGCGATCCCCTACACTTATGGGTTATCAAGACTATTTTCTGGCGCCGTTGCCGGGGAGCATAGCTCAATTCTTTCAGTCACTTGGGATTTATATCTGTTGATCACTATGAGGAACTTGAAAGATGAAAGAACCAAGATTTTTCCCTCAACTACGAGGGGAGGTAAGGAACTGCCATCTAGCTCTACACTTGATTCACCTTCTGTTATGGGTAAATTTGTGACACCTACACCTGTTATTGATTCTTATATGTTGCATGTTATTGATGTGCCACTTTTGCTACGCATGTTGCTTATGATGAAACTACTTCTATGCTTGATAATACCGTGCCATTAGGTGAATTTCTTGATGAACAACTTGCTAGGGTTAGAGAAAATGAAATTACTGAAATAGATAATATTGATGAAAGTGATGATGAGGATTCTCCCCCTAGATATGAATTGCCTGATGTGTCGGAGGGTTATGTTATGGATGAAGAAACTGCTAGAGACCTTTTTGCTTGCAAAGATAGATATGATCTTAAGAAACTGTTAGCTAAGCTGAAAGAAAAGTCTTTGAATGCTAGATTGAAATATAACCCAGCTTTTGCTACTTCACCTATCTATATTTCTGATAAGGATTACGATTTGTCTGTCGATCCTGAGTTAATTACTTTGGTTGAATCTGATCCTTTGTATGGCTATGAATCTGAAACTGTTGTGGAGCATCTTACTAAATTGAATGATATAGCCACCCTATTCACTCATGAGGAAAAAGTTCGTTATTACTATATCCTTAAGTTATTTCCGTTCTCATTAAAGGGTGATGCAAAACATGGTTTAATTGTCTTGCTCCCGGTTGTGTGTGTAGTCCCAGGATATGATTTATTACTTCTCTGCTAAATATTTCCCCACTCATAAGAAACAAGTTGTCTTAAGGGAAATATATAAATTTGTGCAAATTGAAGAAGAGAGTCTCCCACAAGCTTGGGGAGGCTTCTCTGATTACTTAATGCTTTGCCTGATCATCCTCTCAAGAAAAATGAAATACTTGATATCTTTTATAATGGACTAACCTATGCTTCCAGAGACCACCTGGATAGTTTTGATGGTTGTGTTTTCAGGGAAAGAACTATTGAGCAAGCTGAATTTCTATTGAATAATATATTGAGTAATGATAATGATTGGACACTTCCTGAACCAACTCCTAAGCTAACTCCGAAGAAAAGGGGTATTCTATTCCTCAGTCCTGAAGATATGCAAGAGGCAAAAAAAATCTACGAAAGAATAGGGTATTAAAGCTAAAGATGTTAAGAATTTACCACCTATTGAAGACATACATGGTCTTTATAGCCCGACACAGGTAGTAAAGGTAAATTCTCTCTATAGATTTGATGAAGGTGATATCCTTCGTAATAAGTATGCTAGCCAATGCTTGGATGAGTTTGATAATTTTATTGTTAAACAAGAAAACTTCAATGCTTATGTTGGTAGACAATTGAAATCTAATGCTTATATGGTTGAACACTTGAGTGATTATATGTCTAGAGTTAAAGGCGACCTTAAAATTATTAGTAAACATGCTTCTATGGTTACCACTCAGGTAGAACAAGTGCTTAAAGAACAAGATGATTTACTTAATGAATTAAATAATAAGAAAAATTGATAATGTTGTTAGAGTTATGACTAGAGGGGGTAAAATGACTCAGGAACCTTTGTATCCTGAGGGCCATCCTAAGAGAGTTGAGCAAGATTCTCAGAGAACTAATGTTGATGCACCTAGTCCTTCTAAGAAGAAGAAAAAGAAAAATGATAGGGCTTTGCATGCTTCTAGTGAACCTGTTGTTGACACACCTGAGAATCCCAATGATATTTCTATTTTTGATGCTGAAACACAATCTGTTAATGAACATGAACCTAGTGATAATGATGATGTTCATGTTGATGCTCAACCTAGCAATAACAATGATGTAGAGATTGAACCTGCTGTTCATCTTGATAACCCATAATCAAAGAACCAACGTTATGATAAGAAAGACTTCGTTGCTAGGAAGCACGGTAAAGAAAGAGAACCATGGGTTCAGAAACCCATGTCTTTTCCTCCTAAACCATCCAAGAAAAAGGATGATGAGGATTTTGAGTGCTTTGCTGAAATGATTAGACCTATCTTTTTGCGTATGCGTTTGCCTCATATGCTTAAAATGAATCTTTATGCTAAGTATATGAAAGATATTGTTACAAATGAAAGCAAGATACGAGAAGCTGAAATTTCCACCATGCTTGCCAATTATACTTTTAAAGCTGGAATACCAAAGAAACTAGGAGACCCCGGAGTACCAACTATACCATGCTCCATTAAAAGAAACTATGTTAAAACTGCTTTATGTGATCTTGGAGCCGGTGTTAGTGTTATGCCTCTCTGTTTATATCATAGAGTTGATTTGAATAAGTGGACACCTACTGAAACATATTTGCAAATGGTTGATAAATCAACTGCTATACCTCTCAGTATCTGTGAGGATGTGCCTGTTGTGGTCGCAAACGTTACTATTTTAACGGACTTTCTTATTCTTGATATTCCCGAGGACGATAGTATGTCGATTATCCTTGGTAGACCCTTTTTGAATACTGCAGGGGCTGTTATTGATTGCAACAAAGTCAATGTCACTTTTCATGTTAATGGTAATGAGCATACGGTACACTTTCTGAGAAAACAACCTCAAGTCCACAATATCAATTCTATTGAAAAAATTTCAACGATTACTATTGGAAGTTTTGAATTCCCTCTTCCTACTGTCAAGAAGAAATATGATATTCTTATTGTTGGGGACATGCATATCCCCGTTGAGGTATCCTAGTGTTATTCGAAAATTCTCCGGTTTCATGTTATTCGGAAAGAGTTTGTTAACAAGACTTGATCAACCTTATTAGTGGATTCCTTTTGATGAGCACGAGATGGATGAAGTTAGAAAGCACAACTCTCTGTACCCTCCTTTTACTTTCTGTTATTTCGATTAAATAAAGCAAAAATAGTATTTTATGTCTGTTTTTTGAATTATCCTTACAATAAAAATATCCCAAAAATAAAAGTTCTCCAAATGTCCTGAAAATGAAATATGATTTTTTGTAGAATATTTAAGAATTTCTGGCACTGAGAACACACCAGGGGGCCCACCATTTGGCCACGAGGGCACAGGGTGCACCCACCCCCTAGGGCGCGCCCCCTGCCTCGTGGGCGCCACGTGGACCGCCTCCACTTACTCCAGCACCCACTCACTTCGTCTTCCTCCAGAAAAAATCCTCCCATAGCTCAAACCCGTGTTCTAGCTCATCTTGCTGCCATTTTCAATCTCTTTGCTCATAGCTCCATTCACAAAACTGTTTTGGGGGATTGTTCTTCGGTATGTGACTCCTCCAATGGTCCAATTAGGTTTTGTTCTAGTGATTTATTTATTGCAAATTTTTGCTGGTAAGGTGACCCTGTTCTTGAGCTTGCATGTCAAATTTATATGGTCCAAAGTAGTTTTAATGCATGATATAGCCTCTAGGCACCTGTGGGAGTAGTTGCTATCAATCTCGTTGAGTTTGATTCACTTTTATTTTGAGTCACTAAAATTTTAGAAATTTTTCAGAGAAAGAAAAATGCATAGGAAAATGTACCAAGGTGGTTCCTCAAGGAAGCAAGAACCAAGGCTCGCGATACGTGAGCCAGACAATGAACCACCGAGGGAAGCTCAAGTGCGGCCTTGTGAATGGTCGTCAGAGGAGTTTATGGTCCAGGCAGGCATCAAGGATGAATTTGACGCGCATGTGTGTAATGCTGATCTTGAGGACTTCGTGTCAGATAAGTGCCTACAGTACCACTACCTAACTGATTCCTTTGTGAGGAGGTTTAAATTTACATCCTCACGCAATGCTCACACTATTTTATTTGATCTTTATGATAAATCATATACCATGGACCTAGAAGATTTTAATACTACTTGTAAACTCTCGCAGTGGGGCAATGTTAGTGAACCTCGCAAATCTGAATATAAAGACTTTCTTGCTAGTATCACTGTGGGGGGATCTAGGGAAATCACACAAGGTATCATAGGGAGCATTCATTTCCCTTCCATACATGATTTTGCTCTCTTTATAGGTAGACGCATTAATGGTAAAGATGATGCTTGTCACATGTGCGTTCCAGACCTTAGTGTCCTCAAGAGTGCGGTATTAGGTGATAAACAATATAACTTAGGGGCCATTGTTGCACGAAGGTTGCATCTTAATGGAACAAGTGGAGATTTGTTAGGTGGAATTTATGCAACTCGTGTAGTTAATTATCTTGGTGTACCCATACATGGAAATGATATGGAGTTGCCTCCCACTTATCTAGATTATAGTGCTATGGTTCGCCATCAGTTTTTCGAGAGGAATGAACAGTTCCTCTAGTACCGACTAATCTTTGACAGACAGCGCGTTGTCCATCTTGCCCTCCCTGCTCCTACTTGCTTTAACTTTCAGGCAAAAAGGAGATATGTTATAACCAGGGAGGAGGTGAACGAGTATGAGAGGAGGACGGAGGAAGCTCGCCTCCAAGATGCAGCTCTTAAGGCAGTAGCTGCTGCATCTCAGTACAACCCCAGCTACGACTTTGGATATCCGCCAGGCCAGCAGTGGCCATAGACCAACTTAGGCCAAAAGCCTAAGCTTGGGGGAGTACGTATTTCTCACCTACACTACATTCATGTTCACACACTCATTCTAGTTGTCGGTGCTCATACTTTTTCATTGTACTATCCATGCTAGTTTATTTTCTTTTCTAAGCCTTCTTCTTGTGTGTTTGAAAAACCTTAAGAAAAAATTAGTTGTAGCTTTTAGCTAGTTTACTTTCCATGCATGTAGTAGTAGTAACTAAAAGAAAACCCAAAAAGATTTCTCGTTCTTCTTTTGCTTGTTGGGAGCTTTCCCGTGTAAATAGTTTCATTTCCTTTCTTATTCTTTGGGGGTCGAGAGGAGAAGACCATGATGAAAATGTTGAGTGGCTCTCATATGCATTATTGTTGATTTAACCAAGAGCCCATATTACCTTGTCTTCTCCCATGTATAAAATGCTTGTAGATTCCAGCTTAGTCCAATGCATGTGCACTATTATTATTATCCACACCGTTCGGTCGTGCGAGTGAAAGGCAATAATGATGAAATATGATGGACTGAGTGAGATGAGAAAAGCTGGTATGAACTCGACCTATCTTGTTTTTGTAAATATGATTAGTTCATCATTCCTGATTCAGCCTATTATGAATGAAACATGTTTGCAATGACAATTAGAGATTATAGTTGCCCATGCGATGCTTAATTAGCTAGGAGTTTATAATGGTTTACCTTGCGTGCCAACATGCTATTAAAATGGTTGTGGTGTGGTATGATAGGGTGGTATCCTCCTTTGAACAATTCGAGTGGCTTGACTTGGCACATGTTCACGCATGTAGTTGAAACAAAATCAACATATCCTACATGATATTTATGTTCACGGTGATTTATATCCTACTCATGCTTGCACTCATTGTTTATTAATCTTAATGCATGTTCATGACGGTTGTTGCTCTCTACTTGTCGCTTCCCAGTCTCTTTCTAGCCTTCACTTGTACTAAGTGGGAATACTTCTTGTGCATCCACTTCCATAAACCCAAAAGTTATTCCATATGAGTCCACCATACCTTCCTATATGCGGTATTTACCTGCCGTTCCAAGTAAATTTGTATGTGCCAAACTCTAAACATTCAAATGAAATTTCATTTTGTATGCTCGAATAGCTCATGTATCAACTAGGGTTGTCTATATCTTCAATTCTAGGTGGGTTATTCTCACGATGAGTGGACTCCGCTCATCATTCACGAGAAAATGGTCGATAACCGGGATGCCCAGTTCCATGCTCAAATCAAATCAAAATAATTGCAAACAAAACACCCCCAGGATTGTTGTTAGTTGGACGGCACCCGTTGTTTCGGACAAGCCATGGATTGATGTTTGTTGGTGGTGGGGGAGTATAAACTTTTCCATTCTGTTTGGGAACCGCCTATAATGTGTGTAGCATGGAAGATATCGGGGTCTCTTGGTTGTTATGTTGACAATGAAAGTATGCCACTCAAAATATTATTTATCTCTGTTTCAAAACTGGAGCTCTGGCACCTCTGCAAATCCATGCTTCCCTCTGCGAAGGGCCTATCTATTTACTTTTATGTTGAGTCATCATCCTCTTATTAAAAAGCACCAGTTGGAGAGCACCGCTCTCATTTGCATGCATTGCTACTAATTTACATTGAGTATGAGTGTAACTGGATCTCTTTTACCACAAATTACAATGTCTAGTTAGTCCTTGATCTTCAGGGTGCTCTGCATTTATGTTTTGCGGTCTCAGAAAGGGCTAGCAAGATACCATCTTATTATATCATGTTATGATTGTTTTGAGAAAGTGTTGTCATCCGAGATTTATTATTATTGCTTGCTAGTTGATTATGCCATTGATATGAGTAAACATGAGACCTAAATGTTATTGTGAATATGGTTAGTTCATAATCTTTGTTGAAAACTTGAATGCTGGCTTTACATATTTGTAACAACAAGATCAAACAGAGTTTGTAAAAGTTTTACTTTATCACTTTCAGTTTGTCAACTGAATTGATTGAGGACAAGCAAAGGTTTAAGCTTGGGGGAGTTTATATCTCTCCAATGTATCTACTTTTCCAAACAGTTTTGCCCTTGTTTTGGACTCTAACTTGCATGATTTGAATGGAACTAACCCAGACTGAAGCTGTTTTTAGCAGAACTGCCATGGTGTTATTTTTGTGCAGAAATAAAAGCTCTCAAAATGACCTCAAAATCCACGGAGACACGTTATGGAATTAATGAAAAATACTGGCGAAAGAATCAGTAATAGGGGGCCCACACCCTGTCCACGAGGGTGCAGGGTGCCCCCCTGGGGCAGGCCCCTGCCTCGTGGCCCCTTGGGACTCTTCCGACATCAACCCCAACTCCATATATTCACTTTCGGGGAGAGAAAAATCAGAGAGAAGGATTCATCGCATTTTACGATACAGAGCCAATGCCCTAATCTTCCTCGGGAGGGCTGATCTGGAGTCCGTTCGGGGCTCCGGAGAGGGGAATCCGTTGCCATCGTCATCATCAACCATCCTCCATCACCTATTTCTTGATACTCACCGCCGTGCATGAGTAATCTCATCATAGGCTTGCTAGACGATGATGGGTTGGATGAGATTTACCATGTAATCGAGTTAGTTTTGTCAGGGTTTGATCCCTAGTATCCATTATGTTCTAAGACTGATGTTGCTATGACTTTGCTATGCTTAATGCTTGTCACTAGGGCCCGAGTGACATGATTTCAGATCTGGACCTATTATGTTTTCATGAATATATGTGAGTTCTTGATCCTATCTTGCAAGTCAATAGTCACCTACTATGTGTTATGATCCGGCAACCCCGAAGTGATAATAATCAGGACCACTCCCGGTGATAACCGTAGTTTGAGGAGTTCATGTATTCACTAAGTGTTAATGCTTTGGTCTAGTACTCTATTAAAAGGAGGCCTTAATATCCCTTAGTTTCCAATAGGACCCTGCTGCCACGGGAGGGTAGGACAAAAGATGTCATGCAAGTTTTTTTCCATAAGCACGTATGACTATATTCGGAATACATGCCTACATTACAATGATGAACTGGAGCTAGTTATGTGTCGCCCTATGTTATAATTGTTGCATGAGGAATCACATCCGACATAATTATCGATCATTGATCCACTGCGTACGAGCTTTTCACATATTGATCTTTGCTTAGTTACTTTTCCGTTGCCACTGTTACGATTGCTACAAAAACTACTACTATTACTTTTGCCACCGTTACTTCCATACTACTTTGCTACTAAATACTTTGCTGCAGATTTTAAGTCTTTTAGGTGTGGTTGAATTGACAACTCAACTGCTAATACTTGAGAATATTCTTTGGCTCCCCTTTGTCGAATCAATAAATTTGGGTTGAATACTCTACCCTCGAAAACTGATGCGATCCCCTATACTTGTGGGTTATCAATTGGCTGGGCCGAAACGAAGAAACTGCATCGTGTTCATCGGGAGCCAATTGGCTTGGACAGAACAGCCGATTGAAACGAGGCCTGGCGTACCGTGGAATGGAGGAAATGGCCTTCTGTTTGACTGGCCACGGTCGAAACGGGATCCTGTTCATCGGGAGGGGTCTGGTGTATCGCAAAATGGAGGAAACTGACTTGTGTTCGAGTGCCTACAGTCGAAACAGGGTCATGTTGATCAGGAGGGGTGTGGCATACCGCAAAACGGAGGAAACAGACTTGTGTTGGAGCACTACGGTCGAAATGAGGGTCCTGTTCATTGGGCGGGGTGTGGCGTACCGCAAAACAGGACTCCACGGGCTACTGTTCATCTCCACCGTCGTCTGCCTCCACGGGCTACTGTTCATCCACCGTTGACCTCCTCCAGCCTCCACGTGCGACTGTTTAGCCACAACGTCTCCCCTCCTGCCTCCACCAGCTACTATTCATCCAGGGGCTCCTGTTCATCCAGCCTCCACCGCTCCTCCACCGGCTACTATTCAACTAACCCTCTCCATGGGGTCCTATTCAACCACCCCTCCATGGGCTACTGTTCATCTAGCCCTCCACCGGCTACTGTTCAACCAGCCCTCCACGGAGTCCTGTTCATCCAGCCCTCCACAGGGTCCTGTTCATCCACCCCCAACCGGCTCGATCGGGGTCCTGTTCATCCAGCAGCAACAACCTCTACTACCATGGGGTCATGTTCATCCAACCCCCCACCAGGAACTGTTCATCCAACCCCCAACAACACTCACTGTTCATAAAGAGGCAGCAGGTTCGATTGGCCTCGGTTAGCAGCAGTAGCAAAGGAATTGCTTGATCGGGTTCAGTTAACAGCCAGAACGATCGATCGCACGGGTTCAATAATGTGTAGCCTGCAGTGCAATCGCCCGGGTTCAGTTAGAGCCCAATTGTAATGCCCACGATGCGGCTATATCTCCCACGTGTCGAAGCACGACTTAGAGGCATAACCGCATTGTAAGCAATGTCGCAAGTGAGGTAATTTTCACACAACCCATGTAATACATAAGGGAAAGAGATACATAGTTGGCTTAAAATCACCACTTCACACGATACATGAATATAACATTACATCATCCAGATACACACAAGGTCCGACTACAGAACCCAAAATAAAAGAAGACTACCCCAAATGCTACACAGATCCCCGATCGTCCCAACTGGGCTCCACTACTGATCAACTGGAAACGGATCAACACAATGAACGGGATCTTTATTGAGCTTCTCCTTGAGCTCGGCTGCGTCACCTGCAAGGTATCAACAGCACCTGCAAGCTGGTTTTTGAAGTAATCTGTGAGTCACGGGGACTCAGCAATCTCACACCCTCGCGATCAAGACTATTTAAGCTTATAGGAAGGGTAAAAGGTATGAGGTGGAGCTGCAGCAAGCAATAGCATATATGGTGGCTAACATACGCAAAAGAGAGTGAGAAGAGGAGGCAAAGCACGGTCAAGAAACTATGACCAAGAAGTGATCCTAGAACAACATACGTCAAGCATAACTCCAACACCGTGTTCACTTCCCGGACTCCGCCGAGAAGAGACCATCACGGTTACACACGCGGTTGGTGAATTTTAATTAAGATAAACTTCAGGTTTTCTACAAACACTCTGGTTGAAAGAAAGAGCACACGGAATGATAGAGATCAAATACGACAACACTCCGGTTGGAAATGGAAGGAATTGAACATGATCTTGACAAGATGAGAGGATACTTAAAAAGAGGACGCAACACTCCGATTAAATGGATAAGCACAAAAAGAGCATGGTCCTGACAAAACAAGAAGATGGGTTGAAGAGAGCAACATCACAATGCCTCCGGAATGAAAGAATAGAATGGAAATGGAGTGAACGGAGGGAAAACAAGATCTTGGGAGAGCATGCTAACAACAATTGCTAGAATTGAGTAGTTGAATTAACAACAACAAAAGAACAAGGTTGTAGTGGGCTTATGGAGAAACATCTCAAAATTTATGAGGTGAAATTCTGCCACTGACGGAAAAACAAAAGATTGGATTGATAAGAAAGAGACAAGAAACTTATTCCACCGGGAGGATAAATGAAGGGCTTGGATAATTTATGCGTACCACAATTAGCGACAATCCTTAGGGAAGGCTTTAGGTGAAATATAACCCAAGATAACTCCAACGAAGAGGTTGATGGATTTAAAATACCCCATTCTTAACAACCTGTGAATCATGAAACATGAACTCAAATAATCAAGAATGACATAATACCACCTCCAATGATATGGAATAAAGAATTGCACTTCGGATAGCAAGAATAAGAATGCTTGAGCTCCTCTGAAAAGAATATTGATGAACACTTCGAGAAGGAATTAAATCCTTGATGAACCATCATGTAGAACCTTCATGAAGAACTCCGTTAAACAAAAGAATGATCAAACGGGAGGAAAGAGAAGTTGAAAACACAAGGTGAATCCTTGTACCGATTTAGATGAATCTCCGTGGTGAAATAATTGAAAAAGATTGGAACTTCGGGAAAAAGAGAAGATGAAACAATTGAAATCACGAATTTGATGAGCCTCCGGAATAGGGACTTGAGTTCACTTGATGAAACAAGAATAAGAATTACATTATGCTTATCCTTCACCAATTAAATTGATGACAATCAACGGATTTGACATATTACTTATTCTCGTAGAAAAGATTAAGAGAGATATAACATAAACTTGAGAATGTCTTCCACGAACCGCCGGTAGGATTGGAACAATGAATGAATTGATATGATAACAGCGGAAGAGAATCCTGGAAGAACCACCATAAGAATTGAACAATGAATGAAGTAAAAGGATGAATCACCTATAAGAATCAACAAATGAACGAACATACTTGAGACAATCTAGATACATGAGAACGAAGGGATCACGAACTGATTAGAGATCACATGAACGATGCACCGGTAATATTGGAGAATGATAACTGAAAGCTGAGAATGAATAAGCCTGAATTGATGGACTCCGGATAATCAAACTGAGAAGACTCTTGAATTGCTCTGGATGGGTGAAAAGAATTCTCACAATCAAAAACAATTATGAGAGGATGGCCTCACACTAGAATCATGAATCTCTGAGAGAACGGATAAGATATGGAGGTAAAAACTCTTCTTCGGTCTTCAAATGCAGAGAATGACAATGAGAAACACCACCATGAATTATTTAGACACTCTGGGAGAATCAAAAGCAAAGAGGTTGAGCCAATGATGAAAAGAATTTGAAAGATCTTGGGGAAAGACACATGACTGATGATGATTCATTCTTACGTCAAACTTTAGAAAAGAATTTGAGAAGCTCCGGAAAAATAAGAAGAGTCAGGTAAGGTCCTGGGAAAAGACCTGTGGGTTAGGGGCCACTCAAAAGAAACACCGTTGAAATGATTTAAAAGAGAGGTTGCACCGGTTGAATTAAATGACTTGAATGAGATAACATCCTCGAAAGAGCTTGAACGAATGTAGAGTGGAAACACGAATCTTCGAGATATCTTGAGCACTCCGGAACAAATGAATAGAGAGAGGTGAATGAATATGAGGAGCACCGACAAGAGAAGGTATTAGAAACGAGGGAAAAGGGATATGATCAACACCAAAAGCTTGATTTGAAACCACCGGAGATGAAAGGAATGAAGAATGACGAACTTGAGGCTCCGTTAGAATCTTCATGAGCATCACTGGGTAAGAACATTGACGGAAAAGAATGGAGATACTTTCTATTCATAAGATAGATACTTGATAAAGAAATCCGAGTCCTTGAAGAAAAAGGGTGGGTGGGCGGGAAAACAAAGGCAATTTGGGACAGTTTAATCAACACCGTTGAGAAGACTTGAGTTGATCTTGCGGATGTTGGAATGATCAGATCCACTTGAAGAGAAACTCACCGGTTGAAAAGGATTGACATGACAATCTCAATGATCAAGAAGGATTAGTATTCCCATAGAAATATGAGAACACCATTTAGAGAAGGTATGGAATCAACATTTGACTTCGAAGCAACTCGAATACCACAAATCAAAACAAAACAAAGGATTGGCTTGCAAAATAAGCCGGAACAAACATATGATAGAGATTTCGTCCGAAGTTTTCATGGTGGGGCCTACACGGGCTCGATCGTACAGCACCATCATGTACAAGGCAGTGCACATGACATACGAAGCGTCCCCGAGTCGGCATAGCGAAGGACTCTTTAAGACAGAACAAGACCACTGTAAAACCAACGGTGGATAGGCGGACCACTAGACGTCGAACCCCAATTTCAAATCGTACATATGTCGGAAAGATATCCTAGGATCTACTTGAATTCCCACTTATAAACTCCCAAAATTTCTGGTTATGCAATCAGGTGTTGGGGATACAGGGGAAGCATAATATCTCACCCAAAACTAGCAAATCCTACATCCAGTTGTATCCATCCTTCAACACATAACCAAGAAACCTTCGGAAATCATTTACCTCAACCTTCGAAAAGCATCCGTTATACGAGTTATGGCAATACTCCCGAACTCCCGCCCCAGTACTGGGCGGCGTCGAGGTTATCTCACCAACAACTGCATAAAAGAGATTTTCGATGTCGGCGAGCTCAGGTATTCTAGAATTGCAATGATAAAATTGTGACGACAACACCTCGGAGCTCAACTCCACGGGACACTGCCACAACCCCTAAATGTCAGGAGGCACCAAGAACAATGTTCTCGTCACAAAACCATCAGAACGATTCCAAGATACCCGCGTGATCCTAAATTTTTTTAGTGAAATTTGAGAAGAGAAAAGTCAAAACTCTACGTCAGGATGCCTCACCAGAGCGACGATGGGACCGAGGAGTAAAAGGAATCATACTCTCCGATATATATAATCCTAAATGACTCAAAAAAAATTCTAGACACAACAACACCAGCGATTCGATCAAGCAGGGGGCTCCTAAGTCGGGGAAGGCTCTGATTACCAACTTGTAACGCCCACGATGCGCCTATATCTCCCATGTGTCGAAGCACGACTTAGAGGCATAACCGCATTGTAAGCAATGTCGCAAGTGAGGTAATTTTCACACAACCCATGTAATACATAAGGGAAAGAGATACATAGTTGGCTTATAATCGCCACTTCACACAATACATGAATATAACATTACATCATCCAGATACACACAAGGTCCGACTACGGAACCCAAAATAAAAGAAGACTACCCCAAATGCTACACAGATCCCCGATCGTCCCAACTGGGCTCCACTACTAATCAACTGGAAACGGATCAACACAATGAACGGGATCTTTATCGAGCTTCTCCTTGAGCTCGGCTATGTCACCTGCAAGGTATCAACGGCACCTGCAAGCTGGTTTTTGAAGTAATCTGTGAGTCACGGGGACTCAGCAATCTCACACCCTCGCGAACAAGACTATTTAAGCTTATAGGAAGGGTAAAAGGTATGAAGTGGAGCTGCAGCAAGCAATAGCATATATGGTGGCTAACATACGCAAAAGAGAGCGAGAAGAGGAGGCAAAGCACGGTCGAGAAACTATGATCAAGAAGTGATCCTAGAACAACCTACGTCAAGCATAACTCAAACACCGTGTTCACTTCCCGGACTCCGCCGAGAAGAGACCATCACGGTTACACACGTGGTTGGTGCATTTTAATTAAGATAAACTTCAGGTTTTCTACAACCGGACATTAACAAATTCCCATCTGTCCATAACCGCGGGCACGGCTTTCGAAAGTTATAATCCCTGCAGGGGTGTCCCATCACAAGCTCTCACGGTCAACGAACGATATTCCTTCTCCCAAGACAATCCGATCAGACTCGGCATCCCGGTTAAAAGACATCCTCGACAATGGTAAAACAAGTCCAGCAAAGCCACCCAGATGTGCCGACAAATCCCGATAGGAGCTGCACATGTCTCGTTCTTAGGGCACACCGGATGATCAAGACGTCGGGTGGGCCAGCCCAGAGTTGCCCCTGGTAGCTCCGGACATCGCTCAGTTTGGACCAACACTTAGACAAGCACTGGCCCGGGGGGGTTAAAATAAAGATGACCCTTGGGCTGGCCTAACCCAAGGGAAAAAGAGGCTAGGTGGCGAATGGTCAAACCAATGTTGGGCCTTGCTGGAGGAGTTTTATTCAAGGCGAACTGTCAAGGGGTTCCCATTATAACCCAACCGTGTAAGGGACGCAAAATCCGGGAACATAACACCGATATGACGGAAACTAGGACGGCAAGAGTGGAACAAAACACCAGGCATAAGGCCGAGCCTTCCACCCTTTACCAAGTATATAGATGCATTAATTAAATAAGAGATATTATGATATCCCAACAAAATATCCATGTTCCAACAAGGAACAAACTCCAATCTTCACCTGCAACTAACAACACTATAAGAGGGGCTGAGCAAAGCGGTAACATAGCCAAACAATGGTTTGCTAGGACAAGGTGGGTTAGAGGCTTGGCTTAACAATATGGGAGGCATGATAAGCAAGTGGTAGGTATCGCGGCATAGGCAAAGAAAAAGAGTGAGCAACTAGCAAGCAAAGATAGAAGTGATTTCGAGGGTATGGTCATCTTGCCTGAAATCCCGCAAGGAAGAAGAACGAGTCCATGAAGAAGATAAACGGACATAGTCGAACGGTTCCTCACAAACGCGACGTTAACGGAACCAACCCGAAGAAGCAACACCGGAAAGAAGCACACAACATAGTAAACAACCGCGACATAAGCATGGCATGATGCACAACCAAGTATGATGCATGCCCGGTTTAATTATGCATGGCATGGCAAAGTGCACAAGCAAAACTACAAAATTAAATGGAGCTCAATATGCGACGAGTTGCATATTGACGAAACACCACAACAATTATTTAGTTCTCTCCCGTTTGTGTACCCAACAATATTAAATGTTGATTAACATGGCAAGGGGTGAAGCACAACAAAACTACCTATCTAGGAAAGTTTAAATGAGGTCGGAAGCAACGAGCAACAATTCGGGTAAATCCCCATATGCATAAATTAGGTTTGGTACTGTTCTGCCCTAAACACAATTTTAGAGTTGTTAAACATGCAAACTAAGGTCACCATGTTAAACTAGGCATTTTTCTACCCCATTTACATATAAAGTTTGTTAGGTTTGGAGCTACGGTTAATTAGTTATGAATTAAAGCATTTTAACATGACATTTGAGCAAATTTAAACAAGCAACATTTTAAACTTTTCAAACATGGATGAAAGTTGGATATTATGAAACTAGACAAAGTTCTAAGCACTTTTCATATATAAGTTATTTACATGTGATGCACGGTTTGTGAGATATGATATGCATGAAGATGAAGGTCTTTTCTGCAAAACTATAAACTGCGGATAAATAGCTAAATTCGCAGAGAGGAAAAAAAAGAACATGGGCCGAATCTGAGATCTGACCCAACTGCGGGGGCAAAAAAGGAGGGCGCACGGGGGTGTCCTCACCATGGGCCATGGCCCAGTCGATGGAGACGCCAATCACAGGCCGAGGCGGCGTTGGGCCCGATCTGAAGGCCATGACGCGGTCAACATGAGCGGTCTCCTCGCTCGTTCGATCTGGGCAGGGGCGCGAGCAGAGACAACGGCAGCGGCAGGGATGAACACGCCCAGGCGAGGGCGCTCGTCCAAGGAAGCTACGGCAGAGGAGCGATGCAGCTCCTGAGAAGGGGAGGCCGGTGGACGACGGGGAAACGGATGGATCTGGGCGGCGGGAGTCCATCTTCGACGATAGTGGCCCGGTTGGTGCTCCTGGGTGGTCACCGGCGAACTGCGTCCATGGCGGGGTTGCGGTAGCGGGCGTGTAGGGAAGACCGGCGAGGACCAGTCACCGGTGGAGCCGCGAGGGACTAGGCGTGCGGGCGCAGTGATGGCGAGGAAACAAGAATCTCATCCTCCTCGTTCGATGCAGAGGAGGCGCGGGGTGGGTCCTGGTGCACTGGTGGCTTGCGGTCGCCGGAGGCGCGGAGACGACGGCAGCGACGCGTACGGAGCTCCGGCGAGGCGATGCAGATGCGGAGGAGGCGGTCGCGGGTGGCCGGCGGCGGGCTTGAGCACCTTGCAGCTTCCATGGTGTTCTCCTGCGAGAACAGAGAGGACGGGAGATACTAGAGTGAGTCAGAGAAGAGGAACCAAGGGAGGAAGGGGACAGGAGGAGAAGGGACGCGAGGCCGGCTTGGGAGTGCTGGTCGCCGGTGGCGACGTGGTCATGGATGAGGAGGAGGTCACGGCCTCGGACGCTCGCGGGCGCAGGGATGCGCTAATCGGTGGTTGAAGGCGACTGGAGGCCGGAGGCGACGCTGGTTGGGGATGAGGAGGCCCTGGAGGCAGAGGCGCACGAAGCTTGGTTGGCCGGCGAGGAAGGAGGCCGCGGAGGAGCTACGGTGGCCGGCCGGTGCTCGGGCTGCAGGAGGTGGACGAGGGGATCAGGGGAGGCGCTGGTTGGTGGGAGAGATCGAGAGGATTTTGGATCGGGGACGCACACACTGATTGGATGGGGATGGATCCCGAGGTGGGAGATGTGGCGGTGGCGACGAGTGGATGGGACAATGTCCCTAGATTTTAAGGTTTGCCCTGTATATATATTAAGTGGGTTTTTTGGTTAGAGGCTATCTGGAGCCTCCGATAAAAATTGGACGGTCGCGAATAAAATAGCTAGGGAGTCCAAAAAAGAAAACGGTGACGTTTTGTAGATGTTTGGGGATGTTCCGGACACAACGGTAGCGACAGGCCGACAGCCCGGGTCGGGTCTGGGACAACTTTCGGACGCGCGCGAGGGGAGAGCCGCGGGCTGACGAGAGAGGTTAGGTTGGGGCTGGCGATAGGTAGTGGAATGTGCAGAAGGCCTCAGGCTGAGAAAAAAGAAGAGAGAAAGGCCCGACGACTGTTTTCGGAGACCGAAAATGTCCGACGTGTGCCCGGCTATAATGTCGGTATAGTTTAACGGTTGGGCTATCAAATGAACTCCGAATGCGATGAAACTTGATAGGCGGTCTATCTACACTATAATAAGACCGCACGCCAACTTTCAACCCAATCCGAGAACATTTTCTGGCCACTTATAAAATAATATTCGGACGTGCCGCGGGCGCGTGCGAGTGTGTCTGGACTCAGAACGGACAACAGACGGAACTGGGAACCCGGACGGATGCATGTTTTGAAAACATGATGATGCAATGCGGATGATGACATGGAAAAATGCAACACGCAAGCGAATGACAAGGCAACAACAGCGAATAACTGGAAGACACCTGGCGCGTCGGTCTCGGGGCGTCACACCAATGCCCCGCACCCACGCGCATATGTGTACGAGAGAAACGCGCATCGCTCAGCCCTGGACCACCCACCATAACCGGGAACTCCCCGATATTTTCCTCGCCCTCGCTTCTACCACGGGTTTTTTCGTCATGGACGGCCCAAAGAATTTCATGCAGTTGTGTCTCCGGCCCGCCCAGGACGAAAAGCCCATTTTCTATCATGATTTTTTGTTATAGAAGTAGGAGCCCACCACATCTATGATTATACCTGATTTTGTCACAATTATCGTCATAGAAGTGTCATAAGCATGACAGAAAAAAAAATGTTCGGCCCAAAATGTCATGGATGTGTCTTTTTTTTGTAGTGCAAGTAACATACCGATGACAAAGGGAATAACGTATGTTGTCATTATGGTACGACCGATAAAGATCTTCGTAGAATATGTGGGAACCAATATGAGCATCCAGATTCCATTATTGGTTATTGACCGGAGAGGTGTGTCGGTCATGTCTACATAGTTCTCGAACCCGTAGGGTCCGCACGCTTAACGTTCGATGATGATTTTGTATTATATGAGTTATGTGATTTGGTGACCGAATGTTGTTAGGAGTCCCGGATGAGATCACGGACATGACGAGGAGTCTCGAAATAGTTGAGAGGTAAATATTCATATATAGGACGATGATATTCGAACACAGGAAGTGTTTTGGGGTGTACCGGGTACATATCGGAATACCGTGGGGGGGAGGGGTTACCGGAACCCCCCGAGGGAATAATGGGCCTTATGGGCCATAGGATGGGAGCACACCAGCCCACAAGGGGTGGTGCACCTCCCCCTAAGGAAGGAGGTCGAATAGGAGATGGAGGAGGTGTTTCGGCCCCTCCTTTCTTCCTCCTCCCTCTCTTCACTTTTCCCCTCCTCCGGTAAAAGGAAAGGGGGGCGAATTGGAATGGGGCCCCCAAGTAGAATTCCTCCTACTTGGGGCACCCAAGGAAGCTCCCGTCCCCCTCCCACCTATATACACGTGGGAGGGGCGCCTAGAACACACACCAACGATTGTTAGCCATGTGCGGCGCCCCCCTCCATAGTTTACACCTCCGGTCATATTCACGTAGTGCTTAGGCGAAGCCCTGCATGGATCACTTCACCATCACCGTCACCACACCATCGTGCTGATGGAACTCTCCCTTGACACTTTGCTGGATCAAGAGCTTGAGGGACATCATCGATCTGAATGTGTGCAGAACTCGGAGGTGTCGTACATCCGGTGCTTGATCGGTCGGAATTAGAAGAAGTTCGACTACATCAACCACATTGTCATACACTTCCGCTTTTGGTCTACGAGGGTACATGAACACACTCTCCCCCTCTCATTGCTATGCATCTCCTAGATATATAGATCTTGCGTGAGCGTAGGAATTTTTTTTGAAATTGCATGCTACATTTCCCAACAGTGGCATCTGAGCAAGGTCTGTTCGTAGATGATATGCACAAGTAGAACACCAAGAGTTGTGGGCGGTGATTGTCATATTGCTTACCACCAATGACTTATTTTGATTCGGCGTTATTGTTGGATGAAGCGGCTCAGACCAACCTTACATGACCAAGTTCATGAGACTGGTTCCACCGACAGACATGCAACTAGTTTTGCATAAAGGTGTCTGGCGGGTGTTTGTTTCTCCAACTTCATTTGAATCGAATTTGACTGTGGCTGGTCCTTGTTGAAGGTTAAAACAGCAAACTTGATAAATCACCGTTGTGGTTTTGATGCGTAGGTAGGAAGGGTTCTTGCTAGAACCCCGTAGCAGCCACGTAAAACTTGCAACAACAAAGTAGAGGATGTCTAACTTGTTTTTGTAGGGCATGTTGTGATGTGATATGCTCAAGACATGATGTGATCTACGTTATTGTATGAGATCATCATGTTTTGTAGAAGTTATCGGCAACTGGCAGGAACAGATCTCTAATTTCATTCAAACTTAGGCCGTTATGAATTGACACCTTATGGTTGTATCTTTATTGTATGAAATGCAAACGCCATGTAATTTCTTTATTTTATCACTATGCGTTAGCGATAGTTGTAGAAGCAATAGTTGGCGAGACGACCACGACGCTACGATGGAGATCAAGGTGTCAAGCCTGTGATGATGGAGATCATGATAGTGCTTTGGAGATGGAGATCAAAGGCACAAGATGATGATGGCCATATCATGTCACTTATTTTGATTGCATGTGATGTTTATCTTTTATGCACCTTATTTTGCTTAGTACGGCGATAGCATTATAATATGATCTCTCACTAAAATTTCAAGGTATAAGTGTTCTCCCTGAGTATGCACCGTTGCGACAGTTCGTCGTGCTGAGACAACACATGATGATCGGGTGTGATAGGCTCTACATTCACATACAATGGGTGAAAGATAGTTTTGTACATGCAGAATACTCGAATAAACCTTATGAGCGTGACATGTACAGACATGGCCTCGGAGCACTGGAGATCGAAAGGTCGAACGTGAATCATATAGTAGATATGATCAACATAGAGATGTTCACCATTGATGACTACTCCATGTCATGTGAAGATCGGACATGGTTTAGTTGATTTGGATCACGTAATCATTTATATGACTCGAGGGATGTATATCTAAGTGGGAGTTCTTAAGTAATATGATTAACTGAACTTAATTTATCATGAACTTAGTCCTAATAGTTTTTGCATATCTATGTTGTAGATCAATGGCATGTGCTACCGTTCCCTTGAATTTTAATGCGTTCCTATAGAAAGCTAAGTTGAAAGATGACGGTAGCAACTACACGTACTAGGTCTGTAACTTGAGGATTATACTCATTGATGCACAAAAGAATTATGTCCTTGATGCACCACTAGATGAAAGGCGTGTTGCAGGATCAGATGTTGATGTTATGAACGTTTGGCAAGCTAGATCTGATGACTACTTGATAGTTCAGTGTGCCATGCTTTACGACTTAGAAATCGGGACTTCAAAGACATATTGAACATCATGGACCATATGAGATGTTCCAGGAATTGAAGTTAATATTTAAATCGAATGCCCGAGTTGAGAGATATGAAGTCTCCAACAAGTTCTATAGCTGCAAGATGGAGGAGAACAGTTCTGTCACTGAACACATACTGTAACATCCCAAATTTTCAATTTGGAATGTTATACATTAGATCATCATTGCATGTCATATTTTATTTTTGCATTTGGTTGATCCTAGAAATTCTACGCAACTCAAGGACCCACGGAGAGAGTTGGGGATTTCGTTATTTTCATATTTGAGTTCTCTCAAATTTTGAGAATAGGATCATTTGATTTTATTTATTTTATCATCAATTATTTCTATTACAAAAATATGAGAGAGGGAATAAAATGACTTTCCCAAAATAAAGAAATATTGAGGATTTAATAATAAAATCAAATAAGATTTTATTTCGGAGTTTTTCGGTATTTTATTTGAATTTAGGAAAAAAAGTGCGTTTTTCAAAATTGCATTTAGGTCCCAAATAAATGTTCACCTTGTGCGGCTTGATTTTAGAAGCCCGAGAAAATTTATTTCGGAATTTTTGGAGTCCGTTTAGTATTTCTTTTTATTTTTCTTCCGAGCGTAATTATTTAAAAGAACGAACCGACCTAACGAGCCGTGTCCGACTAGGACTCTGGCCCGACTAGGCAATATAAGCCGGCCCACCCCCCCCCCGGGAGAAAACC